>NC_045427.1:624947753-624957541 GCF_902635505.1 Sarcophilus harrisii
GGAAGAAAAAAAAAAAAAACAAATTTAAAAAAAACCCAAAAAAAAAATTTTAAAAATTTTTTTTCCCCAAAAAAAATTTTTTAAAAAATTATTTTAAAAAAAAAAAATTTAAAAAAAAAAAAAAGGAAAGAAAAAATTTACCCAAAAAAAACCCTTTTTTTAAAAGGGGAAACCCTTAAAAAAAAATAAAAAAAAAAAGTTTAAAAAAAAACCCAAAAAAAACCCCCCAAAAAAAAACAAAAAAAAAAAAAAAAGAAAAAAAAAATTTTTAAAAAAAATAAAAAAATTTTGAATTTAAATTCCCAAAAATTTCCCAAAAAAAGAATCCCAAAAAAAATTTCAAAAAATTAAAAAAAATTGGGAAAAAAAATTTTTTTAAAAAAATTATTAAGAAAAAAAAAAAAAAATTTTTTTTTAAAAAATTAATTAAAATTTTTGGGAAAAAAAAAAAAAAAAAAAAAAAAAATCAAAGGGATTTAAAAGGGAAAAAAAAAACCCCCAAAAAAAAAAATTAAATTTTCAATTAAAAAAAAATTTCAATTGGAAGAAAAAAAAAAAAAAAAGGGAAAGTTTAATTAAAACCCTTTTTCCCCTTTTAAAAAAGGGGCCAAAAATTTTTATTCCAGGAAAAATTTTTGGCCCAAGAAATTTTTTAAAAAAAAACCCCCCCAAAAAAAAAAAAATTTTAAAATTAAAAAACCCTGGGAAAAAAACCCCAAAAAAAATTCATTAAACCCCAAATAAATTCAAAAAAATAAACAAAAGGGGAAATTTAAAAAAAGGGAAAAAAAAAAAAAACAAAAAAAAAGAATCAAAAAAAAAAAAAAAAAAGGGGGGGTTTTAAAAAAAGGGGAAAAAAGGAAAATAAAAAAAAAATTTTAAAGGGAAAGACCCAGGTTTGGGAAAAAACTGGTTTTTTAAAAAAAAAAAAAAAAAAAGGAATTGGGGGAAAAAAAAAAATTTTAAAAATTTTTTTTAAATTTTTGGAAAAAATTTTAAAAAAAAAAATTTTTAAAAAATCGGAAAGGTTAAAAAAAAAAAAAAGAAACCAGAAATTTTAAATTTTAAATTTTTAAATTTCCCTTAAAACCAAGAAATTTTAAAATAAAAATTTCCAAAAATTTTAAAATATTTTAATTTTTTTTTAATTTTAAAACTTTTTTTTTTTTTAAATTTAAATTTAAAAAAATTTCCCCTGTTTTAAAAAACAATAAAAAAAATTTTAAAAAATTTTAAAAAAAAATTTTTTAAAAATTTTGGGGGGAAAAACCCCTTTGAATTAATTTTTTTTTTTTCCAAAAACCCCTTTAAATTTTAATTTAAATTCCCTTTAAAAAGGGAACAATTTTTTTGTAATTTTAAAATTAAAATTTTCCCTTTTTTAAAAAAAATTTTTTTTTTTTAAAAAAAAAGGGTTTTCCCAATTAAATTTTTTAAAAAAATTTCCAATTTTAAAATAAATTAAAAAATTTTAAATTCCCAAAAATTTAAAAATTTTCCCCCTTTTAAAGTTTTAAAATTTTAAAAACCCTTTTTCCTTTAAATTTTCCCCCCAAAATTAAACCCTTTTTTTTTAAATTTCCCTTTGGAAAAATTTTTCCAATTAAATTAAAAAAATTTTTAAAGTTTTTTTTCCCCAAAAATTTTAAAAAATTAATTTGGTTTTTTCTTTTTTTTTTTAAAATTTTTTTTTTAAATTTTTGGGGGGAAAATTGATTTTAAATTTAAAACTAAAAATTTTTTTTTGGTTTTAAAACCAAAAATTTAAAAAATTTTTCCCCCTTTTAAAAAAATTAACCTTTTAAATTTTAATGGGCCCCCAAAAAAAAAATTAAATTTTTTTAATTTTAAATTTTTTTAAAAAAAAGGTTTTTTTTTTTTTTCCCCAAATTTTGGTTTTTCCCTTTTCCCCCCCTTTTTTTTTTTTTAAAATTGGGGGCCCCCTTTTTTTTAAAACCCCCAAAGGGGGCCCCTTTTGGGGGGTAAAAAAAGTCCAAAAAAATTTAAAAAAATTGTTAAAAAAATTTTGGGAAATTTTAAAATTAAAATTTTTTTTTTAAAAAAATTTTTTTTTCCAAAAACCCAAAATTTTTTTAAATTGGAAAAAAGGGGGCCTTTTTTTTAAAAAAATTTTAAAAAATTTGCCCAAAAAATTTCCAAATTTTCCAAAAAAGCCCAAAAAAAAATTTTAAAAAATTTTCCCTTAATTTTAATTTGGGAAAAAAATGCCCAACCAAACTTTTTTTTTTTTTTTTAAATTTTTTAAAAAAAAAAAAAAAAATTTAAAATTTTTTGGAATTTAAAAATTTAAAAAAAAAATTTTTTTAAGGAATTTTAAAATTTAACTTTTGGGAAAAATTTTTAATTTTAAAATTTTAAAATTTAAATAAAACCCTTTTTTTTGGGTTTTTAAAAAAAAAAAAGGAAATTTTCCCCTTTTTTTTAAAGGGATTAATTAAAAAAAAATTTTTTTTTTTTGGGCCCATTTAAGGGGAAAAAAATTAAAAGGGGAATTTAAAAAAAAATTTTTAATTTAAAAAATTTTAAATGGAATTTTAAAAAAATTTTTTAATTTTTTTTTTTTAAAACCTTTTTTTTTAAAAAATTTTGGGGTTGGAAAAATCTTTTTTGGGGGGAAAAATAATTGAATTTGGAAAAAACTGAAAAGGGGTTCCTTTTTTTCCCTTTTAAAAATTAAAAAAAAAAATACTTTTTTTTTTTGGGAAAAAAAAGTTTTTTAAAAAAATAAATTTGGAAATTTGGGAAAAAACCCCGGGTTTGAAGGGAAAAATTTGGGTTTAAAAAAACCCTTTAAAAAAAAAAATTTTTTGGGGAAAAAAAAATTTTCCCCCCCCAAAAAAAAAAAAAAAAATTTAATTTTAACCAAAAAATTTTTAAAAATTAAAGGAAAAAGGGTTTTAAATTAAAAATTTTTAAAAAAAAAAAAAATTTAAATAAGGGGTTCTAAAACCAAACCCCCAAAAACCCAAAATAAAAAAATTAAAGTTTTGGGAAATTAAAAAAAGGGGGGGAAAAAAATTTCCTTTGGGGGAAAAAATTAAGGGTTTAAAATTTTTTTAAAAAAATTTTTTAAAAATTTAAACTTTAAAAAATTAATTGGGAAAAAATTTAAAAAAGAAACCCCAAAAAATTTCAATTTAAAAAACCCAAAAGGGAACCTTTGGAAAAAATTTTTTTTGGGTTTTCCTAAAAATTTTTTTTAAAAATTAAATTTTTAAATTTTCTAAGGCCACTTTTTTTAATTTCTTTGGGAAAAAATTTTTTTTAATTTTTTTTTGGGGGGTTTTAAAAAATTTTTTAAAAATTTTTTTATTTAAAAATTTTTTTTAATAATTTAAATTTTATTTAAATTTAATTTCCTTCCCAACCTTAAATTTTTTATTTTTCCCCTTTAAAAAAAATTTGGGAAAAAATTTTAACCTTTTAAAAAAAAAACCCAAAGTTTTTTTTCATTTAAAAAAAAAATTTTAAATTTTTTGAAAAAAAAAAAAATTTTTTTTTAAAAAAAAATTTAAAATTTTTAAATTTAAAAAAAAAATTCCCTTTTAAAAATTTTTTTGGTTAAAATTTAAAAAAATTTCCCTTTTTTTTTTAAATTCGGAAAAAATTAAACCCTTTTTTTTTTTTTTTTCGGGGTTTTTTAAAAAATTTTTTTTTTAAAATTTTTTTTTTTTTTTCAAATTTTTTTAAAATTTTAAATTTTTTTTTTTTAAATTTTAAAATTTCCCCCAAAATTCCCAAAAATTTCCTTTTTTTTTGGGGGGGGGGGGAAAACCCCAAACCCCGGGGGGGAAAATTTTTGGGCCCCCCCCAACCAAATTTCCCCTTTTTCCCCCCCCCCCAAAAAACAATTTTCCTTTTAAAAAAAAGAAAAAGGTTGGGGGTTTTTTTTTTTAACAAAAAAAAAACCCCTTTTTGGTTAAATTTTTTTTGTTTAAAAATTCCCCCCCCCTTTTCCTTTTGGGGAAAAAGGGGGGCCCCCCTCCCTTTTAAAAAAAAAAAAAATTTTCCTCCAAAAAAAAAAAAGGGTGAAAATTTGAACCCTTTTTAAAAAACCAAAAAAGGGGGGGTTGGGGCCCGGGGTTTTTTAAAACCCCCCCCAAAAAAAAAAAAGGGGGTTTTTATTTACCTTTTCCCAAAAAAAAAGGTTCCAATAAAAAAAAAATTTTTTTCCCAAAAGGGGGGGGGGTTTTTTTTTGGGGGTCAAATTTTATTTCCCTTTAAAATTTTTTGGGGGAGGCCCCGGGGGTAGGGGGAAAAAGGGGGAAAAAAAAAACCCCCAAAAAGGAGGAAAAAAATTTCCCTTTTTGGGGGAAAAAATTAAAATTTAAAAAAGGGGCCAATTTAAAGGGGTTTTTTTTAAAAAAGGGGTTTAAAAACCCCCTTTGAAACCCAAAACCCCTTCAAAATTTAAAAAAGGGAAGGACAAAATTTTTTAAAAGGAAAGAGTTTTTCCAAAAAAATTTTTTAAAGGTTTAATTTAAACCCCCTTTGGGTTTCCTTTTTTTTTAATTTTTTTTTTTAAAATTTTGGGTTTTCCTGGGCCCCCAAAAAATTTAAAAAAAATTTTTTTAAATTTTATTTTCCCCCTTTTTTTTTTTTTTTTTTTCCCTTTTTTGGGGGAAACAATCAACTTTAAAAACCCAAACAAAAAGGCCCAAATTATTTTTTTTTTAACCCTTTTTTTACCCTTTCATCCTCCTGACATCTCAGAAAGGAGGCAAAAGCACTGAAGGGAAGGGGGTTGCTAGCAGGTTTCTGGGCTGAAGAGTATTATTATGCACAAACCCATCGGCATGGGAGGTATTACACAAGTACATTGAACTCAGGTCCTCCTGACTTCACCTTACAAAGTGTTAACTCACTGGAATTGATAGAAACAACGCTTAAGTTTACACCTTTAAGAATTCACACATTAGCTCACATGTTAGAGTTCACAAGTACGGGAGATTCACAAGTCAGGAGCCCACAATCCCACTCTCTCAGGGAGGAGTCAATCTTTGGGTTCATACCTTTAAGAGATCATATATATGAAGCTCTTAGAGCCTCAGTCAGGGGTCAGTGGAGGAAATTGAGAAGCCAGGAGTCGGAGATGAGCTAGAGGCAGAAGCTGGAAGAGCTAAAAGACAAGCTGCAAGAGCTCTTTGAACCAAGGAGAGAGATAGACCTATAAGAAAACTAACTGGGCTATTTTGGAAGAGACAATAAAGGATTTTAACTTTTAACAAGCTGGCTGCATTTGAGATGATTATTACTTGGAATGGAAACTACGGCTGCCTTCAGAAACTCCCCAAGAAACCTGCACCCAGAGAGCACAATCATATTTTAGAAAGGAAGAGAACAGTACAAAACTTCCATTTAATGAAAGAGTTTATCCCATTCACAATCACACTTATGAGCACCAGCTCTATATTTCCCTCCATGTGGTGTTCTCTTTTCTCTATAATATATGATTGTTCTCTGTGAGTGCAGGTTTCTTGAGGAAAGGTTTCCTGAGGCAGCCTTAGTTTCTGTTTCAATAATAATCACTTCAAACACACCAGCTGATAAAATCTAAATGTTTATTTTTTCCTTCCAAGTCTTATCTCTTTCCTTGGGCCGGTAGCTTTTAGAGGCCTATCTTTCAGTGGAGAAATGAAGGAGGAGAGCCTGCCACCATGGTAGTGTGAGATGGGATGAATGAATCTGGCTCCACCTCGGAGAGTGGGCTTCTTCTGAACTGACTCACTTCACTAACTCAGCTCCTTTTATGCTCTTTTAGAGGTGTGAACTCAAAGGTTGACTCTTCCTCTGAAAGAGTGGGATTGTGGGTTTCTGACTTGTGAATCTCATACTGAATACTGATTTGTGAATCTCCCAAAGTGTGAACTCCAATGAGTACTTAAATACATTGGAAACTAGAGAATTTTCTAATACCATGCTGAATTAGGCAACTGACTTTTCATTTGTAAGGATTCTAACACCTCTGTCCACCTCTGTATATACTTTTTTTCTCTCTTTCCACCCCACCCATAATCTTATCCTATCACCCCTCCTTTTCTCTTAAAGGTGTTTTAACCTGCCCTACCCTCCTTTTCCCCTTTTTCTATCTCTTCCCCTAGTGTTTCTACCTTCCTTCTATTCTGTCCTCCATTGTCTTTTCCTCTTTCTCCTCCTACTTTTAGATTAGATAAATTTCTATTTTAAAATTAGAAAATTTCTATTCTAACGAAATGGTAAAGGTATTCCCTCTTTGGTAAAACTGATGACGCTTCAAAATGTTCATCCCCTTCTTTCCCTTGTTTATGGTCTTTTTCCTCTTTGTAATTTAATTATTCCATTATAACTTCCCTTTCTTCTTTTTCCAATAGGAACCTTTTCCCACCTCTTGATGTCAAAGTTCATTCACAACCATATTCTCTATCCATGTGATCCCCCTCTGTCTGCCCCAGTATAGATAAAGCTCCCAAGAGTTACAAATATGTTTCCCCATCTAGAAATGTAAATATTTTTAGAAGCACCAGATCCGGGAATCCTGATTGTTGCTCCTTGATATTTAAATTTTTGGTCTGATATCTTGCAGTATTTTTTTTTGGAGTTAGTTTTGGAATTTCCCAAACAAGTTCCTTGGGCATCTCTTTCCTAAGTGATTAATGAATGGAAGGAGGGAGGGAGGAGGGGAGAGAGAGACAGAGACAAACAGAAAACAGAGCCTAACTGTTAAAACAGTGGTAAGTAACAGGGTTCATCTTTGAAGGAAGTGAAAACATATTATGGCTTTTGGAGGTAAGTTTGGTTTTTCTTAAAAAGTTTAAAGCCTTCAATTAAGGGCAAATTTCCTCATGGGTTCCCTATATAGATCATACTGCACTACATCTACTGGACGGGAACAGACCTTGGTAAGTAAGTTCGGGGTTCAAGTTCTGTCTTTATATCTTAGTTGTCTGACTTTCCTTATCTCTCTAAGTCTAAAAAAGACAGGATTCATCTATCTGCTGGGTGGAAAGTTCCTTTCCTGGAACTTCCCTTTCATTAAATACAGATATATCACATTTATATCATTGTTATCAAATATTTATTATGCCCCTTCTCCTAGAAAGGACCCCTCTTAATTCTTATAATCAGGCGGTACCTGTAAACATCACCAACCCCTATCCTTTTCCCTTCTCTCCAAAACCTCTTCCCCTTCCAACTGAATTTGTCTCAGGTACAAAAGTCTTGGATCTTAACAAATCATAGCATATGAAAAGGATGGAATATTATTGTCTTTTAAAAAAGACAAATCAAAAAATTAAAGAAACAAAGAAAGATCTGGAACTGATGCAGAGTGAAAAAGTCGGTTAGGAAAACAACTTGCAAAATTAGTATAATGGTGTAAATAGAAAGAAAAAAGAATCCTAAAGTCTTCTGAACTGAGATGAAATTCAATGACCAAATTTGTTTCCCAAAGAAGGGACAAAATATATTTGTGATAATAATAATAATGACTTAATATTATAATATTTGCAGTAATAATAACCAACTATTTTTATCTACTATAACCGACACTTTAAGTTCTTCCAAATTATTATTTCATTTAATTCCTAAACCCACCCTGGAAGTGTATTTCATCTACATTTTAAAATGCAGAAAACTGAGAAAAAGAATGGCAAAAAGTGAAATCCATGGCCACAGTATTTGTTTCCTCCCCCAGAAAGTGATGAACTAGGATTGAAGGTTTGGTGGTGAGGTGATTTTGACAAATTTATGATGAAGACTTGAGCCATGTATCTCCTATCGGGACTCTAACAAGGCAGAGACTTGTCAAGGTCTCAGTTTCCTCATCATAAAATGAGGGTGCTATATTAATGACCTTAAGTTCTTTTTTCAACAAATCTGTCCTAATTTTGGGTGTAATTATTTTACTCTGTTGGATTTTAAAAAAATATTTTATTAAAATAATAGCACTTTTCAAATAATCTCTGATTTGATCCTCCAAAAACCTTAGGGTTATGTTGCCCCCATTTACACATGAGAAAACTACAGACAGGTAAGTTACTTGCTCCAGGTCCATAGTTTCTGAACCAGATTGAACTAAGTCTTCCCATCTTTATCCATGATGGATAAAGTCCATTTTAACTTTCCCTTTATTTCCCTTATTGCAAGGTTCATTTTTTGGGAAGGGTCTATATAAATAGTCTTGGGAATAAAAGTGGGAAGGCAGCTATAAAACTTAAAAATAAAACCCTATTTTACCCCTCCTGATGCATCTTTAATCTTTACCTTTTTTTTTTTTTAAACAGAATACTATTAAATTTCCCCTTGCCTTTATCTTTTGACATTATTGATCTTTTTGCACAATTCTTCCGAGATCCTTTAGGTTCCATTAAAGGTAAATCTTTTTTAAATTGTTTCCTGTCTTGGGGACAGGAGGTTTTTTGGAAAAATGGCCAGGAATGGCCAATCTATTCCATTAGGGCCAAAACCCATGTGATGAATGGTTTGGGAAATAGTGGAAAGAAGGATTTAATTTAAAGATGTCCAGAGGAAAAATGGAGCTTTAAAATAAATGTAAGGTCCACCATCTCCCGCA
Source organism: Sarcophilus harrisii (assembly GCF_902635505.1). Lineage (NCBI taxonomy): Eukaryota > Metazoa > Chordata > Mammalia > Dasyuromorphia > Dasyuridae > Sarcophilus > Sarcophilus harrisii. Next base: position 624,956,326 of record NC_045427.1, read on the forward strand.
TTACATAATTAAGAGGGTACTTCTTTCTATATTGATAAGTTTCTAAGGGGTAGCATGAGTTATGGGTTAGAGTAAGACTGCAGTAAAGCGACATGGGGATACATCCCATAACTTTGTGATGCTCACAAGGCAATAGTCCCTTCTTTCCTCAAGCACCTATGTTTAATTCTCCATGCCAAAATCTATTAAGCATCCACCTTAAAAGCTAACGCTAAAAGGCAAAATTCGTCATAGGACGAAAATTAAGATCAAAAACAGAATCTAAAAAAAAATCCCTGTCTTAATATCCCTGTTGATGTCTAACAATCTTAAAACAGGATAAACTTTTAATTGTCCCATGAAGGTTTAGAGAATGACTGATTAATAGGTCAGGTAGTCAAAGGAAATGGGCGCTTTTTGTAGATATTTAAAAGTGGCCCAGATTTTCTTTGTTGGATATTTCATGTGGCTCTATTCAAGGTGGTTTAAGAACTTGGTAAATTTTTTAAACATCAATTTCAATTAAACAGAAGATTTGACATATGTTCTCTTTAGGTTGGGGGATGACAGGGCAAATGCCAAAATTTAACTCTGAATGGGACCAGGTTGTATGCATTGTGTATTAAAAAGTAGTGAATAATTGCTTACATGTGAGTTCAAAGTTAGAAATAGGTAAGATGTAAACTATTAATCTCTGAGTTGGAATGTATTTAGGGGCTTGGAGTAGAACTAATCTGGGAATCAGAAATCCTCATTCACACAGGGGCCATTGGGTCTTTGTTTGGGTTTTAGTGGGCTTTTTTCTGGAGACTTCTTGTTGGCTTTCAAACAAAAATGATTTTCAACCTTATCCCGCTTTGTTCTGTGCCTAAAAAAGTCAATCAAATAGCAATCCCTCTCTCTACCCTGAGAAGAAGTTTCCTTTCTTAACTATAATTAATATTTATGTTTTATGACACTTTAAAATTTTTTTTTTTTGTTATCCTGTATTACCTCAGATAAATTTCCTTAAAAGGTTACCCCTAACTGAAAAGTGAAAACACCATTAGTATCGGTTCATCTTTGGGAAGCCCCGTATATAATCTATCTCTGTGATCCTGGGAAATCATATGTATTTGGAGCCTCCATTACTACAAAAAGAGAGGGTTTTGAGTTTGATGGTTCTAAATTCCTTTCCAATTTGAAATCTAGGATATATTATATTTTTCTATAGAAATCTTAGTTCATAACCTGATTG
>NC_045427.1:624957741-625109845 GCF_902635505.1 Sarcophilus harrisii
TAGAACCCTGAACCTTCACTGGCCAGTCTCATTAGTTTCCTCATCCATTAAAAAATAAAAAAGAGGTGTCTGGACTTGTTGACTTCTAAGACCCTTCAAGTTTGAAATCTAAGATAGTTTATTCTTTTCTGTTTAAATCTCAGATTAAATTTACTAGATCTGTGACCCTGGTTTTAGTGCATTAATACCCGAACCTGTTTTCTCCATCTGTGGTTGTGCATAGTAATTGACTCATTAGGTGGTTAGGGAGGACAGGTGGTTGGTGACCAGAGGTTCACCGGAATAAGGATATGTGACTTGTTAAATGATTCATCAGTTTCCAAGCATCCTCAATTTTGCCTAATTTTCTTCCCCAACGGACTTGAGGCTAAGCTATTGATGAGAAATGCAAGAAATTTTCAAACAGGAGAAATTTCTTATAAGCGAGAAAAATAATCCTTCTGAACTCTGTCGGGTCGAACTTTGTAGGTTAAAACCCGCTCCTCCTCAAGATGTTGCAAGTCATCCCAATGGAACTTGCCCATGCTGGAAACAATGGCCTTTTGAAAATCAGAGGGGGAACCATGGACATTGGCTTGAATCCATTATATTAAAAGCATTGTCAAATTTAGGCACCTGGTTTAAACCAAAGACCCCTCTCTGGCCTTGAGATCCTCTAGACACCTACTTGGCTCCTACTCCTGTTCTTAATCTGGTCGTGAATTCCCAAAGAAATATATTTCCTATAGCATGAAATGGATCTGTTCTTTTCCTTTTAAAGAATCAATATTCAAATATTTAAAGAATTTAAAGAATATTTAAAGAATCAATTAAAAGAATCCCTACATGGGTTCTTTCTCATGAAAAATTCCTAGGATTTTTAGGCAAACACTATAGTTTTCTTTCTTCTCCCAAATCTACATTTGAGAACCGAACCTCAATCTTAATACAAAAATAATGGAAAGATACCGGTTCAAGATAGCATTTTTCCAAATGATGATGAGGAATTATAATACATCAAGTGTATGTCAAAAAAAGGGAGGTTGCTCAGTCATATAGTGAGAATGAGGAATAATAAGGGTAGCTTAAGCATTTTTAATATCTTTAAATAAAAATTTTAGTATATTTTTTCCTCCCACTTTAAACCTAACAGTTTAAGAAAGGAAAGTTTCTATAAAACCTAAAGATTGATTTTAGATGGAAGAACGGTTTCACATTCTCTTTCAGCAATCAATCAATCAACACCATTTCAAAGCACTATCACTCAATCAACTTATTAAACTTAAACCATTTACTTCCCAAATTTGGGCCTGAAAAAAAAAAATAACTGCATTTCCTTCCAGTCCCTATCAAATTTTGCCTTTACAGGTTTTTTTCAAGAAAAAGAACACCTTCTTTATATTTCTATTTAATTTTGATTATTTTCATGACCCCTATCAAATATCCCTTCTTCCCAACCAAATAAAGCAATACCCGAAAATATTTCAATAATTATCAAAACATTCTACCAAGATAAATAGTTCTACCAAAAAACAGCTTAAAAAAATTAAATTAAACTCTCACAAAAATCAAAGGGAACAAACCCCAAATTGCCTTTTTCATATTTCCTAAAAATTAGGTTTTATAAAAAAAAAAAATCGAAAATTAAATATCAATTTGAAAAAAAGCCCTTTTAAAAAGGGAAAACAATAAACACATTTGAAAATTAACAACTTTAAAAATTGAAACAAAAAAAACCCAATCCAATCATCACATTTTTTGTAAAAAAAAAAACCAAACAAGACCAAAGCCCAAAAAGAAAAAAAAATTTTCCCAAAAAAAAACTAAACAATTGAAAAAAATTTTTAAAATTTTAAAAAAAACCCAAAGATTTAGGAATAAATAACCCAAACTAAAAAAAAATCAAAAATAAAATTAAAAAAAAAATGGAAAAAGTCAAAAAATTAATAAAAAAAAAAACAATCAAAGAAAAAAGGGGCCATTAATAGAAAAAAAAATAAAATTTATTTAAAAAAAAAAAAATTTGAAAAATTCAAAAAAATTTGAAAAAAAAGGTACCCAAAAACAAAAACTCAACCTGGTATTAAAAAAAACCGGACCAAAAAAATTTTTCAAAAAAACAAAGAAACGAAGGAAAAAAAAAAACCCGAACAAAAATTTTATATTAATTAAAGTATTTTCCCCAAAAACCAATCACAAAATTAAAAAATTTTAAAAAACAAAAAACTTATGCTTGCTCTAAAACCATCCTCATTCTGGAAAACAGAACATTTTATTAAAAAGGGTTTATTTCAAATCTTGAAACACCCTTTTAAAGAAAAATAAAATTTATAACAATCATTTAAATATCCTAAAAACTACTCAAAATCAAATTAAACAACTCTGTTCATCTCCACCTATCAATTTACTAACAAATGGAAAAGAAAAGGAAAAATTTGAAGGAAAAAAATTGGGATACAAACCTATTGGAATTCTCACTTTAAACCATCCTGGATAATTTAACCTATAACCAAAAAGGGTAAAAACCAAAAAACATATAATTCTTTGATCCAAATCCCTATTAGGTCTTTGTCCCAAAAATTCACAAAAGAGGGGAAAAAAGTGGTTTATATTTATAAAAACATTTATAACACTCTTTTCTTGGTAAAAAAAATTGAAAAGCTCATCCAATTAAAATATAAAAACACTCATGTATAATTGTCAGGGGATAATACTATTTTATAAAAAATATACAAAAAACTTTCAAAAAAATCTGAAAAACTTAATAAACGGTGAAAATAATGAAAAATCAACCACAAACCAAAATATTTATAAAACAACTGGAAACAGCTATTCCAAATAAAAACAAACAATTTTTTTCCTTAATTTTATTTTCCCCAAATTATTTTAAAAAAAATTAATTTAATGTTTTTTCCCATCTTATCTTTCCCCTCAGACATCAATCAAAGGAATCATCAACATACAACCCCTTACTTTTTATTAATTCTTTAAGACTTTTTTAATGCATTTTTTTTACTTTTCAACCAATTTATAAGCATTAAAAACTTTCCAATTTTTTTTTAAAAAAGGAAAAAAAAAAATAGAAAGGGGAAAATGTTGTTGTGTTTTGTGTTGGGGAAAAAAACAAACAAGAAAAAAAACAAGAAAAATAGAACAAACAAGGAAGAAAGAAAAGGAAGAAAGGGAAAGAAAAGGGAAAAAGAAAGAAAAAGGGAAAAAGAGGAAGGGAAAAGGGGAAAGGGAAAAGAAAAAGAAAACATATCTTCAATCTATATTCATACTTTTCCTTTCTCTGGAGCAACTACATTTTTCATCAAAACTTTTGGGAATTATGATATTTATTGAGAAAATTTTTACACAAATCATTATCCAAAATTTAAATTTCTACATTTTCCCTAATTCTTTACTTTTTCTATTCATTAATCTTTCCATTTTTTTTTTAAAAACACCTTTCATTTCTTATAAAATTTTCTATTACATCATAAAATACTTTTCTCCCAATAGAAACATTCTTTATAAAATTTTTGACCACCAAAAACTCATAAATAATTTAAAAAAAAAATTTTAAAACATACAAAATTTTTTTTTTATTTAGTCCTTTTTATACAACCATAGGGGCCCAAAACAAAACTTTTACAATTCAAAAATTTGGGCCAAATAAAAACTTTTGGAAAAAATTTTCAAAAAGAACTAAAATAAAAATTAATACTTTTCTTTTAAACCCGGGTTTTAATCATTTATTTTTTTAACTTTTGGGAAAATTTTTGATTTATTACATAAAAATTTATAAATTTTTCCTTTTCAAATTAAAAGGTGTGAAAATCATCAAAGTGGCTCTTTGCCCAACATAAAAAAAAATTACCCTTTCTCAAAAAAATGGCGGGGCAAAACCAATTGCCCAAAATTTCCAGGAACCCCCACCATCCCCACCCACGGGGGCTCTCCCCAGAAGGCCCCCCAATCCACTTCCACGGGGCCTATGCAACCCCACACAGTAAAAATCTCACCATCGCCCAAAATATAAAACCAACTATCTCTCAATAAACTTAATCTTTTCCTTCATCTTCTTCCCATCCCATCAACCTTTTTAATAAACTTTCTCTCTCAACTAAACAGGCAGGGGGAGAAAACAAGGAAAGAAGAAAAAAAAAGAAAAAGGAAAAGGAAAAAAGAAAGGGAAAAGGGAAAGGAAAAAAAAAAGAAAAAAAGGAAAAAGAAAAAGGGAAAGGAAAAAGGAAAGGGAAAAAGAAAAAAAAGGAAGAAAGGGAAAAGGAAAAAAAAAATAACGCAACCTTTTTATAAACTATCTTATTTTAGTTCATTCCTTCAACTTTAATTGGAACCCGAACAACTTTTTTTCTTTCTTCTTATCCTACACATAGAATATCTAAAAATGGTTACTATTTCACCATTTTTTAAACAAATTTGGGAATAAAAATTTCATTCTTCTATTTACCTCTCCTTCCCCCTTTAAAAATCCCTTTCCCTTCCTCACCACATAATCATCCCATTTTCGTCCTTCAAAATCATCTATTTGGTTTATTATCATTTCCCTGTTTTTCATTCTTGAAATTTAATTTCGCCAATTTGGTCTCATCAACATTGCCCACTAAAACCCAAAATCGGATTTTTTATTCGGAAAACCCAGCAAAAAATGGCCCCCCTTTTTTTGGTTTAACAATTTCCCAAAATTTCATCTCAGATGTTCATTTTGACATGCCAGACTCTATATTTCCTATCATCCATGTCCTTCAATCCTGCCACACATCTAGCACAGCTTTTCTTCTATCCTTAGAATTGTTTGAAGATACCATTTATAAGTATTCTACTTCAGAATTTCCATTGATAATATTAGATCTTTGTCAGTGTCTGCCATGTGGGAAGTGCCATATAAATGTCACCATCATTATCATCATCATTATTATTTTGTTGTTGTAGTTTATTGCAATCCTCCCCCCCCTAAGCATTCCATTTGCCCCTGTGGTTTTCAATTTTAATTCTTCAAGAGTTTATTCCATGGTCCTATGATGCAGGTGTTAAAAGATGTATCTTTACCTTTTTTTTAATTTATTTTTTAATAGCCTTTTTAAGGTTATATCAGGTAACTTCAGCAAACAATTGCCAAACCTCTTGTTTTTTTCACCTCTTACCCCCCCTCCCCCCACTGGCAGGATGACCAGTAGATGTTAAAATGTTAAAATATAAATTAGATAAATAAGTATACATGACCAAACCATTATTTTGTGACAGATTAAATATTGTACAATTAACTTTGAAGGAAATCAAAAATGCAGGTGGGCATAAATATAGGGATTGAATTCAATGTAATGGTTTTTAGTCATCACCCGGTTCTTTCTCTGGGCGTGCTTTCAGTTCATTCTGCTCCATTGGAAATGATTTGGTTATCTCGTTGCTGAGGTGGAGCCCAAAGAACTGGTCATCATATAGTATTGTTGAAGTATAAGGATCCCTTTTTTCATTTCATTAGCATCAGTTCGTTAAAGTCTCTCAGGCCTTTCTGAAATCATCCTGTTGGTCATTTCTTACAGAAATAATATTCCAATTTTTATACCACAATTTATTCAGCCATTCTCAACTGATGGACTCCATTCGTTTCCAGTTTCTAGCCACTCAAAAGGGTGCCACAAACATTCCGTGTAAGGTCCCTTTTTTTAATAATTTTTTGGAAATGAAGTAACACTGCTGGACAAGGCACAGTTTGATAATTTTTTGACCATATTTCCAAACTACCTCCAGAATGGTTGGATTCGTTACAACCACCAACAATGCATCAATGTCCCAGTTTTTCCCATCCCCCAAAAATCATCATTATTTTTCCTGTCATTTAGCCAATCTGACAGGGTTAGGTATCTTAGGTTGTCTTAATTTACATTTCTCTGATTAATAATGACGGAGCATCTTTTCATATGACAGAAATAGTTTCAATTTCTTCATCTGGTGTCTGTTCATATCCTTTGACCATTTTCAATTGGAGAATGGCGATTTTTATAAATTAGAGTTAGTTCTCTATATATTTTGGAAATAGGTTTATCAGAACCTTTGACTGTAAAAAATTTTTCCCAGTTTATTTAAATAAATAAACTTTAACCTGTCTGCTTCCCTTCTAACCTTGTCTGCATTAGTTTTTTTGTCAAAAACTTTTCAGTTTGTATATGAAATTTTCTTTTTGTGATCAGTAATTTTAGTTCTTCTTTGGTCAAAAAGTCTTTCCCTTTCCACAGGTCTGAGAGGTAAACTATCCTGTGTTTCCTTAATTTATTAATAATTTATTCTTTATGCCTGGTCATGAACCCATTTGACCTTATCTTGGTTCGGTGTCAATGTGGATCGTGCCTGTTTCTGCCTATGATTCCAATTTTCCCAGCAATTTTATCAAACATGTTCTTATCCAAAAGCTGGGGTCTTTGGTTTTCAAAGACGGTTTTATTTGTTGGCGTTTTTCCCTTGAACCTAATCTTTCCACTGATCAACTAATCTATTCCTTAGCCAATACCAAATGGTTTTTGGGGTAACTGCTGTTTAATATAATTTTAGATCTGGATAGCTAATCACCTTCATTTGATTTTTTTTTCATTAATTTTGAAATTCTTGACCTTTTTTTTTTCCATATAATTTTGTTGTTTTTTTTTCTAGGTCATTAAAATGTTTTTTTGGGGTTTAATTGGTATGCTAAATAAATAGATTATTTAGGTAATATTGTCATCTTTATTATTTTCTGCCCTATCCAAGGCATTTAATATTTTTTCAATTGGTTGATCAGAACAATTTTGTGGTGGTTTAATTTTGCTCATAAAGTTTTTGATTTTCCCTTCGGAAATTCCAAATATTTTTATTATCAGTAGTTACTTTAAATGGAATTTCTCTTTTAACCTGACTGTTGGATTTTGTTAGTGATATATAAGAATGTGATGACATGTGGGTTTTTTTGAACCAGCAACTTTGCTAAAGTTTGGATTATTTCTAATAACTTTTGTGAATCTTGGGGTTTCTAAGTATACCATCATTCGTTGGGGTGATAATTTGGTTTTTCATTGCCTATTCTTATTCCTTTAATCCTTTCTCAGCTCTTTTGCCAAAGCTAGCATTTCTAATACAATAAAATAGTAATGGTGATGTGGGCAACTTTTCCCCAACTTATTGGGAATGGTTGATTTCTCCATTACATATGATGCTTACTGATGGTTTTAAATGATCGCTGATTATTTTAAGGAAAAGTCCATTTATTCCTATACCTCAAGTGTTTTTTAATAGGAATGGATGTTGGATTTTTTAAATGCTTTTTCTGCATCTTTGAGATGATCATATGGTTTTTTAATTTTTAATTAACATGGCCAATTATATTGATAGTTTCCCAATTTAAACCCCATTCCTGGTATAAATCCTCTTGATCATAGTGTATTGTCCTGGGGATGATTTTCTGTAGTCTTTTTGCTAATATCTTATTTAAGATTTTAGCATCAATATTCATTAGGGAGATTGGTCTTTTTTCTTTCTCTGTTTTCAACCTACCTGATTTAGGTATCATTACCATGTCGTGTCATAGAAGGAATTTGGTGGACTCCTTCATTCTTTATTTTATCAAATAATTTATATAGCATTAGGCCAATTGTTCTTTAAATGTTTAAAAATTCACATTAAATCCATCTTCCTGGGTTTTCTTAGGGAGTTGTTTAATTGCCTGTTTCTTTTCTTTTTTTTCTGAAATGGGATTTCAAACTTTATTCCTCCTCTGTTAGTCTGGGAAGTCTATATTTTGGAGGTAGTCATCCATTTCATTGGTTATCAAATTTATTGGCATAAAGTTAAAAATAACTCCTTATTATTTTCTAATTTCCTCTTCATTTGGAAAGTTCTCCTTTCATTTTAAGACTACTAATTTCATTTTCCTCCCTCCTTTTTTCTAATCAGATTTCCAAAACATTTTTATTGGTTTTTCATGGAACCAACCTTAGTTTTATTAATTAGTTCAATATTTTTTTTACTTTCAATATTTTAATTTCTCCTTTTAATTTAAATTTCAAATTTAGTATTTGTTGGGGTTTTTAATTTGGTCTTTTTAGTTTTTTTTAGTTGCAAGCCCAATTCATTAATCTTTTCTTTCTCTGTTTTTATTCAAGTAAGCCTCTAAGGATACAAAATTTTTTTATTACCCTTTGGCTGCATCCCACAAATTTTGGTATGACTCTCATCATTGTCTTATCTTGGTGAAATTATTAATTGTATCTATAATTTGCTGCTTCAAATTTCATTCTTTGATGAGATTTTTAGTTTCAATTACTTTTTGGTCTATTTCCCCCTAACTTTTTTTGAATGTAGTTTTTATTGCATCATGATCTGAAAGAAAGCATTTACTATTTCTGCTTTCTTCATTTAATTTTGAGGATGTCCCAATATTGGTCAATTTTGAATAGGTTCCTGAACTGCTGGGAAGAAAGTATATTCCTTTCTATCTCCATTCAATTTTCTAAAGATTAACATATCTAATTTTTTAATATTCTATTTACTTATTTAATTTCTTTCTTATTTGTTTTTGGTTTGATTTGTCCAATTTGGGTCAAAGGTTGGAATCTCCCCCTTTAAGGTTGTCTATTTCTTCTTGCAACTCTCTTAACTTCCCTTTAGGAAGTTGGATGCCATGCCACTTGGTATATATGTTTAATATTGATATCACTTTGTTGTTTATGCTACCCTTTAGCGGATGAGTTTCCTTCCTTATCTCTTTTAATTTCAATTTTGCTTTTTTCCATCTGAGATAAGGATGGCTACCCCTTTTTTTGACTTCCCTGAAGCATTAGATTTTGCTAGCCTTTTCCTTTACCTATATTATTCCCTGTTTTAAAAGTTTTTTAAACAACATATTGTAGGGTTCTGTTTATCCAGTCTGCTATTGTCCTCTTTGGGGAGTTCATCCCATTCATTTAGGTTAGAATTCTAAATCTTTTTCCCCCATCCTTAACCCCAATTATGCTTTTCTTTTCTTGCCTCCCCAACCCTCTTTCCCTTTTTGAACTTATTCCCCACTTGTTCGATGCTTACCCTCTTTGATCCTCCTCCCCCTTTTTGAATCTTTTCCCTTCCTTCCCTTATTTTTTTTCTTTTCCTTTTCCTCTCCCCCTTTTTTTAAGGGTGAGAGAAATTTTCTCTAAAAATTCAATTATTTTTCTTTGAGCCAACCTGACGGAGTAAGATTCACACAATGTTTCCCCTCTCTAAATTCCCACAGATATGATAATTTTTTTCCTGGGATGGGGCTTTTTATCCCTCCTTCCCACCTTATTCTGCCATCATCCCTTTTCCATTTCTTCCCTTTTTTTATTTATACTAAATCAATATCAGTATCAGTATTCAGTATATATCAAATATCAGTATATTATATCAGTATATCAAATTATATCAGTAAAAGTCAAATTATACTTATTCTTTTGTATATCCACAACAAATACAATTTCAAGAGTTATTTTTACCCTGCATCTCTTGAGTTCTATGCTTGGAATCAAATTTTTGTTTAGTTCTGGTTTTCCTTAAAAAAATGGAATTATTTGCCTGATTCCATCTTCTTCCCTGGAAAAGTCAGCTTAGCTGGGTATTTTTCTTGGGCACCCAAGTTCTTTTTGCCTTTCAATATCGACCCAGGTCCTTCGACCAATTGAGGCAGGCAGATCTTGGGTGATCCTTATTTGGGCCCTCGGTATTTAAATTTTTTTTTTTTTTGGCGCTTGTAAAATTTTCCTTAATCGTAGTTCAAATTTGGCCAAATATTCCTTGGGGTTTATTTTAGGGTTTTTTCAGAAGGTTTCGATGAATTCTTTCAATGCCTATTTTATTTGTTCTATTCTCTCAGTTCCTTTGATGATTTCTTGTAAAAATGTATCTAGGCTCTTTTTTCACCTAGTTTTCGGAAAGTCCAATAACCTCGATTATCTCTCCTAGATCTATTTTCCAAGTCTGTCTTTTTGCAAGTACTTAATTTGGTTTTCCAGTTTGTCATTTTTTTGGTTTTGTTGACTGACTTGCTGTCTCAATGAATCATTGTTTCTATTTTTTATTCTAATTTTTAAAATTTTTTCTTCATTGCTTTTTTTTACTTCTTTCTGTATATGTAATTGGTTTTAAATGTATTGTTTGGTCTGGAATTTTTTTCCATTTCACTAATTTTTTTTTAGTGAATTTTTTCTTTTTCAATTCACAGATCCCTTTCTAGTAATTTTTTTTTCAATTTTAAATTTTCTTTCCAGATTTTTTACTTTTTCCAATTCATTTAGAAGTTGTTGCCTCTTTAAACTTTCTTTCCTTTCCCATTTTCTTCAACCCTTTTGGACTTTTAATGGTTCTTCTTAGAGCATCATGTAAAAGAGGAAGTCTGATGCATTTTTGCTGTTTGAGGTCTCTTCAGGTTTGCTGATGCTCTTTTTTCGCATAGAAGCTGTAGATCGTTCTTTTCATCTTTTTTTATTCATGTTTTAAAGCCTTTGGGGTGGTCTCCTAGGCAAAGGGGTTACCAGCCTCCAGAACAGGGAAAGATGTAAACGTTTCCGCCCGGTTGGGAGTGCTCTGGGAGGTTTTCCTTCCCTCAACAGGAAGTGGATTCAGCACTGGGGAGCATCGGGCCCAGTAGGGCTGAGTGGGTTAGCGAGCCCCGGCTGAACTAAGGGGTGAGTGCACGCCCCAGGAGCCCTTGTGGGGCTGTGGGATTGAGCTGACCAAATAACCCATTCACGATTCTGACCAGTCTCTGTCAACGTCCGCCGAAAATTGGCCCCCCAAAATCTATGGCCCCAAGCCGGCCCCACTGGCATTAACAACCTGGGCTGGCCCTCCTGCCATGCTGGTTCCAACGCCCCAAGGAAAACCCCTTACTGAGGGTTGGGGCTGCGACTTGTGCTGGATCGGCTTTCACTTCGGTTTTGGGCCTCCTAGGAACCAATTTCTCTTCCAGTCTATGCGTCTCCCCCGGCCCTTAACAAACCTTTTTTTTTGGAGACTGCCAGTTTTCTTGCCCGTGAGTTGTTCACTTCTTATCTTCAATTGAGCAGTCAAGACTTTTTTTTGAGGCTCGAATATTGATAAAGAGGGTAAAAGAGGAGTTTGAAAGTGCTTTGCCTTCTCCCCATCTTGGCTCCCCCCCCATCTTTTCCGGCAATTTAGGGTCAGGTTTTTGGGAGCTATTCAGTTTCCCAAGGGCAACTCAACCTCTTCTACTCAACTCTGGGCCCAACTTTTCTCCATCTCTTTCTTCCCAGATAAAACCAAGGATGACCTTTTATACATCCATCAAATATTTGAAATTTAACAATAAACATTCTTCATTCCGATATTTCCCATTAAATGGGGCCCCAAATTATTTTTGATTGTAGGTCCCTGGGAGACCCTAAAATTTCTGTACCTTTAATACAATAAGCATAATGTTTAAAGAGGGACATCTGGAGTGTCTCACCAACATACAACTTCCTGTTTTATACCTTGCCCTAAATTTATTATCAGAGGGTCATCTAACAAGGTTATTTCTGCTTTCTTTTGAGGTCTTGAATAATTTTGGGTGTGGTTGGGCAACGTTTGTGGCAAAAGAATCTATAACCATTTTGTATAATCAAACAAATTGCATTACCTTCTACAGATCTTCTCAATATACATTTGTTACTTCGTTGTTTCTTTTTTCTTTTCCTTCTTTGTTCCCTTTAGCACTATATCTTTTCTACAAAACATTTAATTTTGGGTCCAAATATGGTTTACTGTTCTTAATGGAGAAAAGTTATTTTTCATAATTAACTTAATCTTTTTTTTTTAACTTTATATATAAATATTTTTTCTATTTTATTCTTTTATAGTCCTTCCATTTTATCCTTGAATGCCTTTGGGATAATTTGGTTGAATTTTTGACTTTATTTAAACTGGTTTTTTTCCCCTTGTTTTCCTTTGTTTTATGATACAATACTGCTCATAATTTTTTCATCAGATTTTTATAGCAAGTTTATGTTTCAACCTATGCGTCTTTTAGAAATCTTTATTTGACAAATAATATAATAAATGATATATACTCACTAATTACTTTCCAGTTCTTGGTCTTTTGTAATAATTAATTTACATTGGAATATTTGGATAAAATCATTACCGCAAAACTCATCCATTTTCATTTCTTTTCACATTTTCTTCCCCTCCCTTTCTTCCCTCCTCTTTTTTTTCTGAATTTTCTATCTCCCCGGTCAAAGGAAGTGACCATTCATGGTCTACATCCCCAAGATCACTCAGAAAGATTGACCCATTTCATTTCAACCTAGGCCTATTCACCCCTCAAAGCAGTTAATGACTTTCCTGGGAGGACCATTATCTATTCTAGAAAAATGCAGGTTCTCAATTAATTTATCTGTTTTGAACTCTTTGATTATCTTATATAGTTTTCTTGTACACATTGGTTGTTAACCCCCCGTTACAAATGTAACCTTGAAAAAGAATAATTCTTTCCTTTCTTTGTGTCTCTAGGCTTGGCCAATGGTGGCATTTAATAAATTCCTTGTTTATTTACCCCCAGAGCGAAGGCATCCTTCTTTGACCCTCTTCACCAGTATAATTAAAAAACCCACCTTTTAGTTGCATTTTGTTTTCTTCCCAAGCATCATTCTGAGTTTGAACTTCCCAAATATTCTTTGGACCCAAACTCCTTTTGTATTTTCCCATGTCTTGAATGTTCTCCCCCTCCCTCAGTTTTCCTCAGCTTTGGACTCAACAAATCCTGATTTCTGGAAGATATTTTCCCCACTTCCCCAAACCCTAACTGGATTCTTCCCCTGAGATTTTGTCAGACATGCCCAATCCTTTGTGAATTGAAAGGTTTGTTGGCAAGATACTAAAGTGGTTTCCATTTCTTCTCCACCTTATTTTACATATGAAGAAAATGGGGAGACGGTTATATGACTTTGGGGTCACACAGTGACAACTTGGAGGCCAGATTAGAACCGAAGAAGTCTTCTTGACTCCAAGAAGGGTCTAATCACGGGCCACCTAGTCTCCCCCCTTCAGTTCCCTTCCATTAAAGTGCGTAGTTTTTTTTTGGGTATTGCCTCCCCTTAGAATATGAACCCTTAAGGACAAGGATCATGTTTTGGTTTTCTTGTGTCCCCCAAATTGAAGTGTTAACAAATACCATTGACTGTTAAACCCTATGACCTTCCTTTGTTGATCTTTTTTTTATATATATATATATATATATATATATTTTTGATTAATTAACTTTATGTGTATTATTTGAAAACCCTTTTAATTATATTTTTGTTTTTTTTAGGTTCCTCGCCTTAGTAGTTCTCCTGGGTCAAATATTCTTGTGGACATATTCTTTTCAAAAAACCTCTCCATCTGTCCTCCCCAAATCTAAGATATAGGTCAGATTACTTAAGCTTTCCCTCTCTATCAAAAATGTAAAGATGGAGGGTTACTTCCCAGCAAAGTATTCACATTTCTTTCCCAGCAACTAGTTTCTCCTTGTTCTCAAAATCTGATCTAGAATGTATTTACCTTCATTGATTTTCTACTTTTGATGAATGGAATATCATTAAAATAAAAAGAATTTCTGTCAGCTTTTGGCAAAAGTTTCCAGATCAGTGTATCTTTTGCATTATTAAAGTGCAATTATGCCATTCTTGGTGCACTTAATAAAAGTTTGTTGGTTGATTATAACACTTCCTTGAACTCCTGGGTTTTTCTGTCCTGATAATCTATAGTAGTTTATGCCAATCAGTGATAATATGTTTCTTTTTCTGTCTTTCTTGATCTTCAAACTATCATTAAGTTTTCAACATCCCTGATTTCTCTGTTATTTCCTTGAATATATCTTCTTAATAGTCAATGCTCTTTTGAACTTCCTCCAACCTTTATATATCCTTGAATATAATATAATAGAATATTTCCTTTCAAAGTTATTTTCCCATTGTGTTCTCATTCCATTAAGTTTCAATCAAGTCAACAAGTATTTATGAACTACTTACTATATGCCAAAACTAGCAATATAAAGACCAGCAAAAAATAAATAAAATATTCTCTGTTCTCAAGGAATTCACAGTGAAATCGGAAGGTGGCATGTTCACAAAGATACATAGAATACATAGATACATAGAAGATAAACTGGAGATAATTGCATTAGGATCTCTTTTGTATCTAGATTATTACTCATACTTTGTTCATTTGTGTATCATGTTTTATTACTGGTTCTTTTCTTGTTTTTCATCTTGTGTGACTTTCTGGGTGCCTCTGATTTTCTCCTTTTTATATAATAGCTACTCTTTATGGAATAAGATTAGCTTGATGGAGAACTGTGGGAATTGTTTGAACCAAACTGATTCTAGCTCATGAAACTGACTCTATTTTAATACTTCAGTTTCATTTTTCTATAAATTCCACCAGTTTGCTAATCAGGAATTATGTGACATACTGTTTCATGTCCTAGACAGTGCACCTGCTCATTCTATCCTTTCCCAATCCCCCAAACACCCCAAGCATGCCTCTTAATTCAGAAAAAAACCTAATATTTTTTCCACTTTGAAAGGAGATGACCTAATCTTGTATCTTAGTTGATATTCTTTTAATGGTTCATTTCTAATGCATAAAAATTATCTTCCCCTGTATTGGGGGTCTAGTGCCAAGCTGAGGAGGTCTGGTCCCAATTTGTTTTACAATTGGCATTCACTGATTAATAAATTGATATGCTTGGAAGCCTGACCCTTTGTTCCATTAGTTAGTTCAGCTTTTGTTCTTCACAGTTTTTGGCAAAGTAAACTGGGGGAGTAAGGATGCTGAATGGAAGCCTTTTTTTTTTTAAAAACGCTTGATCACTTGGGACATTTTTCTGAAGGACTTCTTCAGAGAAGACTGTGCCCAGAGGTCGAACTGACCTTGAGATTAAACTTTTAGTAGGAGGTAAAGAGCCCAGCAAGTATGTATTTATCTTCCTGTCTTGTCCTTTTTTCTTTCTATGTAAAATGTGCAGGAAAAATCTTTTTCTTAGATTGTGTTTAATGTTGTTTGTAGATTATGCTACCTTTAAAACAATTCTATGGAGAAAATGCAACCCATCATGAATAACTGTTATTAAAATGCTGTAGCCAAAGAGTTTAGAAAGATTAGTTAGAAAGATGAATGAAGGTTCAGTTTCATGCATGAAGAACTTCTCCCAGCTCTTTGTAATTTGATGCTAAATTCACTGTCTCAGTAATCAAGACTAATTCCCACTTCTAGGATTTTAGCAAGAGATTAAGTTAAAAAGGGGAAAAAAAAAAAACCTTGCAAGTTAGTTTCTCTCTCATTTCAACCCCAGACAGTTTGGAGTTGAAATTAAATTTAGATAATCAAAGAAAGAAAAATATTTTTTCCTGGTTTATAGAAATTTCCTGTTTTATAAATAAATTAGAGATGGAATTTATAACTTTAATATTTTTAAATTATGGAAGCTGCTAAAATATCTTAATAAACTTTGAAGATTTGTATATTATACTTAAGCATCTCTTCTTTATGAAGGGAAGGATTTGGAGTTGAGAAAGAGATCTGAGATGGGTGATTCCATTGGACTAAGTAGATTTGAGGCAAATACTGAATAAGGAACTCATCCTTTGCTCTTTGTTTTATCTGATAAGGCACTTAACAGAGCTATAAATGCTGAAATGTTTTAGTGAGTTTGGGGATCCTACTTGTGTAGAATTTGTTCTCAGGAAAACAAGAACAAAATTTTGAAAATTAAAGTTACAGGGACTTATCACCTTTCTCCTGAAGTCTGAGAATTATTGTTTTGTGAAATAAAGGAAAGACATTTCACTGATTGGAGAAAAAGGAGGGAAAATGAGTGTGGTAAGCAATGTAAATTTAATCTTTTACTTACCTCTTTCTTGATCAAGAAAACAGAAAACCTTGTTTAGATCAAGAGTCAACTTAAAATAAATAAAATATATTAAGACTACTGAAAAGGGAAATTTATAATGAAGGGAAGTAGGGGTAACAAAATTTAGCTATCTAGGATCACCTGCCCAACCCACAATGTTGTCTTAGTTTACTGTTATGAATATTAGATTAGACATTCACAATGAGGGAAAAGGGCAGGGTGAGGGGCTCAAAACTAGGAATGTTTTTGGGAAAGCTTTAAGTAAGACTTTTTAATGTCTTGTATAACAGAATAAGTTTAAATAAATTAGAAGCAAGATTACCAAAGAATACTGGAGAGGGGAACTCTGCATCTGCAAGTTCTTAGAAATGTAAAAAAGGTATTGAAATTAGGGTTGTTTAAATTTTTGTGCTAACTTACAAAGGAGAAATACAACTGAAGAATAATTATTATTTAAATACTCTGGTATATGATTAGACTATACCATACTCTGCTCTGAATAATTGTTCTAAGGACAGATCCCCAACTTTTGAAACTTCCAAAGCAAGAGGATGGGAATGCAAAGATGTTCCTTTGAACCTCTCCCCACCTTTCTCTGGAATTCAACATGAAAAGCCTTAGGGGAAAGTGAGTGGATGGGGCTGTGTTATAAATGCAAAAGGAATTGATTTTACTGTGGGGGTGATTTAAAAAGTAGTTTTTTTTAGGTTTAAAGTTAAAGTTTGTAGAGTTAAAAGGTAAAAATGCTACCATGAACTTCTGAAAATGAGTTAATTGTTACCTCTGGGTTCTAAATTTTAAAGTGCAGGTATCTAATAGCCCTAACAAACTGATACTTTGATTTTGTGATTGGAAAAATCAGATTTGACTTGGGTGAGATTTGTGCTGTAAGTAAATTATGATATGATGAAATGTCCTATTATGGCATCAAATGTAAAAAAAATGGGGAAAATGAATGGATCGGGAAACCTGAGTTACACTCTGGTCTCAGAAATTTATTAGCTGTGTGACTATAAGTAATTTTATCTCTGTTTGCCTGTTTCCTCATTTGTAAAGGGATAGGATTTGCACCACCTTCCAATGTTATTGTGGGGATTAAATGATATAATGATTGTGAAATGCTTAGCACAGTGTCTCGCATATGGTAAGCACTATATAAAATATTGGCTACTCTTATTGTTTCTTTAATTGAATGTAATTGCTAATACTGAATAACACTATAACAGGTTTCAGAGTTGGTTAGTATAAATGCCAAAAGTGATAAAATTCATGATTTTTCTACATAAGATAATTTGGAAGTACATTTGACTGAGCTGATGTTATCTAAAAATAAGTTTTGTTTTGTTTTGAAAGACATACTCACTGTGTTTCTAAATTTTTCCCCTTATATGGTGAAATTTGAGAAATCATTGTCAGAAATGATATTAGAAAAATAAATTTCTTTAATATGGATGGTGTTAGACTATGAATGAAGCTGTTATTAGAATGTGATTTAAAGACAGGTAAATATCTAATTTAATATTTAATGGGATATATTTTGTTTTGAAGTAGATAATAATAATAGCGATTTACTGTTAAAGTTGAATAGACACTTTAAGATATCCTTATCTGTGAGGTCCCTTGTAATTTTGTATCCAGGCTGATTTGATGTAAATTTTTAGTCCTGCTCAATGCATGTTTTAAAAATCCAAAGTACTAAAATCTGAGAACCTACAACTAAGAAAATAGGATCCCTTTCCCCACTCTTTGTCAAAAGGGAGAAATTTACCAGTTTGTTATAATAAAGAGTGAGTTTTCATTTCAAATTGACTGTCATGTGTGAAATTATGAATTTTACCTAAATAGTCTGTAATGGTGTTACAGTTTTGAGCCAACTTGAAAATGGTGGACTTTGGAGTCAAGGATTTTAAGATAGGATCTTTGAATCTGAAGTCTATTTTTGCTAAATGAGTTTTAAGTTAACTAACCTGTATTCATTATATGTGATTGAAAGAACTGAAGAATGTGGTCATTTTAAATTTATAGCTGAAGAATAAATGAAATACAACTGTTAAAGAAACATGAGAAAACTAATAATATCCAAGCCTTAAGCTGTAATTAATGGAATTTTTATGAAGTGAAAACTCTCAGAACTGTATTTTGAGAGTATTTTGAATTTCGTTTATTTTGATAGTTGTCTGAATTGTCATGAAGTCAGTAGTTCACCATTCAAGAAGAAAAAGGCATGTGCCTCAGCCTGAGAACTGCTATAGGAAGATGTCTATCCCAAGAAAAAATGTAGAAATGACCCTGACATGGTTTAAAATAGGTGACTCATTTTCCCCATGCTGCTATTTTGTTCTGAATAGGAAAATTTCCCACCTGGTTAATTCTGAGTCTGACTTTGATATCCAGGCTTTGTTATTGTGCCTGAAACGAAACAGAGCTTAAGGTAGTTTTTCTCCTGTTATGATACATATCAGATAAGAAGATTAAGATTGATTCTGTATCATTTTCTTATCGATCCTATTTACATCAATTGATTTTTATTCTCTGCTTAAGTCTTGGTTCTTTGTCTCTGAACTTAGTTCAGAGTTCAGCTGGATTGTTATGGGTTAAATCTAAAAATCCAGATCTCCCACATCAAGGATTTTAACTTATCTTGAGAAATGTGTGGGAAAGTAAGGAGTTTGAGCCTGATATCTTTACTCCATTAAGGGATCCTTCAAGGATGTCTGGTTTACTCTTTAAAAGTCTGAGCTGCTCTTCTTGCACCTGGACTCAAATAATGACTACTTAGTCTCATGAGAGAAATGAGCAGGTCTTTCCTAGACCCCATCACCAAACTTCCAACCAATCATGTTGTTCCCTGTTCCTCCATTTTGTCTTCCTTTCCATGATGTTATCTATCCTGTTCTGTTATTTGTTCTATACACAACAAAACTTATCAAATTGAAATTTTTCATCTCCTCGGGGTCTTTGGATTAGGGAGGCAAGACATCAGTCCATTTATTGACCTGTAGTAAGCTCTTGCTAATTAGTGTTATTCTAAAAGGAGACTTGCTTGAGTTTTACCCATTTCTTAAAATTCACTGACAACATAAGGAAGTTTATGCCATGGAGAAACAGTCTTGTCAATATTATAGCTGTGTACCTCTTTTTTCCTTTCATAGCAAATTTCTATAAATATCTCTGAAGTATAGAATTTTTATTATTGAAATATGTCTCTACTAAATTATTAAATATTAAAATGACACTAAGTCATTTGATTTCAAATTATAATATAGGGATAGTATCCTTCTGAGGAGGGAATTAGAATCAGATAAAGTAATAAGACAAAATGTTATATAAAAGTTTGTTAATTAAATGGAATAGTAAAATTTGAGGAATCTGTAGATTTATCTTAAGAATTAGGATGTATATACAGGTATATGATTGGCTTCACAGGTTTCTAATGGAAATTCAAACTGTGAGTACAGTTTAGTAACAAGTTCTCAAAATTGGGTTAAGGATTTTATATATAAAATTACACTGATAATTTTAAAGGAAATGAAATTATTTTCCTATTTGAAAATATCTACATAATGATTTTAATAGGTAGAAGAGCTCATTTTACACATCAACCATTCATGATTTTTTATAAGATTCTGTACCTGAGTACAATAATTAGGTAGAGAAAAATTAGCAAGTGGTATGTAAAACTGAAATTCTATAAAGTTTCAGGTGAACTGTGGGTTCTTAATTTGATGTTCTTCTTATAACTGTTATTAATAGGATCAGAACCATATAGCTTGAGCTTGGTTTTCATCACACAAACTAGTTATTGGAAAAATCAAATTGAAGAGACTAGTTCTAATTGCATTTAGTCTTCTTAATCTGGCAGATTTTGGTAGAATTATCTAGAATTTCTGTAAATAAGTAGGAATGAGACTCTACTTAAAATGTCCAATAGAGGACATTTCAGGGATTCGACATGGGACGTTTGGGATTCAAGATAAAATGATAAAGTGGATCTTTGGACTGGGTTACTAGGATACATTTAATAGTGGTGATGTCATTGTATAGTTTTGCCCTCTGTTTCATGGTATTTATGTTTGTTAAGTTTTCTTGGTTGTCTTGTAAATCTCTTCTCCACAATTAAGTTCATTGTGAGCCCTCTAAGGAATTTGGTTTGTAGCTTGACATACTTCACCTATATAATTTATTTAACAAGGTTTGTATCTTTAGGGATATCACCTTTCTTGTTTTTAAGATCTGCATTAAGTATCATACTAAGCTATGCAAGAAGGTTACTTCCCAATGTATTTTTCTTGGTACATATTGTTGATAGTGAACAAGAGCACATTAAGAATCTTAGAAATTTTACTTATAAATGATCCATTGGGGAAGGAGGAGTCTCTTCCTCCCCTATGAATCAAAGAGGGAGTTAAAAGAAATTATGGGGATCATATGAGCCAAAGTGACACCCTCTTGTAAGACTGACTCATTTTGAGACTTCATTTTCCTGTAAATATCACCAGCTTGCTAATTGTGGCATTGAATGATATCCTGTATAAATCATGGAAAGTCCATTTGCTTATTCCTGATTCCCCAAATCCTGAAACTACTCCCATCCTGAAAATCCTTAATCTTTCCTCTCCAATTAGAAATCAGGCTACCTAGCTTATATCTGGATTGACCACCTGCTAACTGTTTGCTTTTATTGCATAAAATCTGTCTCCCCATATTCAGTCTCGTGCCAAGCTAAGAAAGTTGGTTCTCATTTGTTATACAATTGGCATGCATTGCTCACTAAAATGATGTGCTTGAAGCTCAAATCTTTGTTTGTTAGGTTATATCAGATTTTACTTATCAATGCCACCAGTTTTTGCCTCCTTCTTTTTCACTTTTAAAACTTTTCAAAACGAGATGTTCAAGATTCCAAGCCTTTCTATTCTTACCAGCCCTTATAAGTTATACTCCATGGACATGATAGCTCTTCTGATATAATCATTCCTACCCTAACTCATTTCTTTTCCAGGGTTAACTTTGCTAGTTTCTTCAACCAGTTCTCACATGATATGAACATATGGTTCTTCCCTTACATAGTCAATCTTCTCTAGATGCTCTTTGGCTTATACATTTTTAAATCAGATAAGATTCTATTAATATAGGGAACTTCCAGTAAGCAATTTGGAAGAACTTCTTTGACTAATTCAAATTAAATTTGCTTTGAAATGTGGAATCATCTAGAGATACCTGCAACACTAAAAAATAGAATAACTTGTCCAGGGTCACAGAATCACAAGATGTCAGAAGTAGAGCAGCAGCCCTGTTCTTCCTGACACTGAGGCCAGCTCTTTAATGAGCTGATCCTGGGGCAGTTAGGGTGGCTCAGTGGATAGAGCACCAGCCCTGAAGTCAGGAGGACCTAAGTTCAAAATTGGTCTCAGACACTTAACACTTCCTAGCTGTGTAACTCTGAGCAAGTCACTTAACCTCAATTGCCTCAGCAAAGAAAAAAAAATTAGCTGATCCATGCCTTTCCTAATATAGCATCTAGAACTGAGCATAATACTCTAGATTAAGGATTATTAAACTAGGTAAGGTGAGGTCATAAACTTGTTTTTAAGAAATATATTGAGGCCAGCCCTGAATTCAGGAGGACCGAATTCAAATCTGGTCTCAAACTCTTAACACTTTCTAGCTGTGTGACCCTGGCAAGTAAGTTAACCCCTAATTGGCTCAGTGAAAGAAAGAAAGAAAGAAAAGAGAGAGAGAGAGGAAAGAAAGAGAGAAGAGAGAGAGAAAAAGAAAGAAAGAAAGAAAGGAAGGAAGGAAGAAAGAAAGAAAGAAAGAAAGAAAGAAAGAAAGAAAGAAAGAAAGAAAGAAAGAAAGAAAGAAAGAAAGAAAGAAAAAGAAAGAAAGAAAGAAAGAAAGAAAGAAAAAGAAAGAAAGAAAGAGGGAGGAAGAAAGAAAGGAAGGAAGGAAGAAAGAAAGAAAGAAAGAGAAAGAAAGAAAGAAAGAAAAGAAATATATTAATAACTCCATCTTAAAATATTGATTTGTGCAACCCTTGGCAAGTCCTGGATAACAGCCTTTCTGAATATAGCCTAAGGTCTCATTAGCTTTCTTATCTGTCAGATTGTGATAGTTGATTTTTATCAGGCTTCCCAAACAACCTTCAGGCCTTTTGCAAATTGCTGGCTAGCCATCTCTCCCTAACTTGTATAGATGAAGTTAATTTTTCTAGTCCAGCTCCTGCCAAAAAGTAATTCCCATTATCTATCTGTCTATCTGTCTGTCTAACTGTCTATCTATCTATCTATTAGCAACTGGGCATCCTATCTTGCAGCAGCTCATTTCACTTTTGCATAGTTCTTATTAATTGGATGTCAAGAAAAAATTAGTTTCTTTTCAGCTTGCACCCCTTGCACCCTGTTCTGTCCCTGGGACAACACAGAATGAGTCTATTTCCTTTTCCATGTGACAGCCCTTCAGATACTTAAACAAAATATCATGTTGCCATACTCCCATCTCATCTCCAACCAACATGTCCAGTCTGTTCGACTGTTTATTTCAGTTTGTCTTCTGTTAAAATGGGGATTGTAATAGTACCTCCCTCCCAGTCTTGTTATGTGGATCAAATTAATATTTGAACAGTGTTTGGCACAGAAGGCACTCAATAAATGTGAGCTTCCTTCCATCCTTTACTTTGCCTAAAAAGAGTTTGAAACAAGATAAACCAGCTGACATACCTCGATGCCATTCACTCCAGGTTCCAAGGAGTGGATTCTTCCTCCTAGTTTTTCTCACTGCCTCTGATGTTCCCTCGGTGGCTATAATGTAGCATTGGGCATGACACCATGACACAAAAAGGATACAAAAAGGAAGAAGCTCAGGAAACACTTCTGGAAAAAAAACACAGAGGGATCACAAGTTTAATGGTATAACCAGACAGATGTTGAAGGGGCAAGTGACATGAATTTGGGGTCAGAAGATCTGGACATAGTTTAATGATTTGCCACTTACGAATTGTGTGACATTGATTGGGCAAGTCACCTCACCTCTCTGAGGCTCCGTTTTCTCATCTGAAAATGGGAATAAACATGTCTGTACCATTCTCTTCACCAAGTTACTGTGATGAGAAAACCTTAAGAAGTGCCATGATCAACTTGTAACAAATACATTTTCTAAGAGGGGAATACCACGTGGGAGATGTATGTTAATGTGAACTTCCTTCTCTCTGATGATTGTCAGCTTCTGATGGTTTGTACATGTTACAGGTGACTGCCTGAGAAAACCATGCAATCATCTAATTAAGAAGAAGCCTCTCACAATGCATTTCCATTAAGTTTTTCTTAAAATATATATTTTTTTTTCTAAGCTTATATTACATTTATTTCTAAGTTTATTATGGCATAAAAGGGGGGAAGTCTTTGTAGAAAATTTCTGATAAAGATCTGGTATACAAGATATGTAGAAAACTGATATAGATATGCAAAAACATAAGCCATTCCTCAGTATCTCAATGATCAAAGAATATAAAAGGTGTTCTCAAAAAGAAAGGCAGGTTTTCAATATGTGTGTGATATGATACCTCATAGCAAGGATGTGAAATACACAGTTTTATACTATGTAAACAACATTCCCAAATGGGACAGAATCAAGTAAAATTTAATTAGGAAATATTTTTAAAAAGTAAATATTAAATATTTAGATGACACAGTGGATAGAGCATCAGCCCTGAAGTCAGGAGGACCTGAGTTCAAATGTGGTCTCAGACACTTAACACTTCCTAGCTGTGTGACCCTGGGCAAGTCACTTAACCCCAATTGTCTCAGCAAAAAAGTAAATAAGATATAATAAAACATAAATAATTTTAATGTCATTTTGTAAGTCAATATGGTTAGTGGAGATCCTTATATATACTTTAATAGCCCCTTTTTTCTATTTGAGTTTAACATCATTGTTCCAATTAAAAGTGAAATGTCACTTTTCATTATTACTTTTATCAAGTACCTACTGTGAGAAAGGATTCTGGGAAGATGACAGAATAGGTCAGAAAACATGTGACTCTCCAAATTTCCTCCCCAGAGAAAGATGAACATTGCCTTTGAGGGAATGGAAAGTAGCAGAAATAATCAAAAATCAGGTTAAAGCAGTTGTTCTCCTAAGATGTTCAGCATTAATGAAGTGCAAATACTTCTAGGCCAACTCTGTGAAACCAAAAAGCAACAAGGGCAGTTGGGGTTGGAAGGCAACCTCCACTTTAGAAACTTGTATCTCCCAGACAATGTGATGGTCTGATGACAGTGTAGGAGAAGGTTGAAGGATGTTCCATTGATGAGGGTTGCCGAATGCAGCTGGGTTGGCCAGACATGTCCCAGACTGGACTGATGCTGCTGAGAGAAAGAGCTTTCATATACCTGGTGAGTACAGTAGCAGAGGGGCGGGAACCCTGCAGGCTTTGGACACCAGCACAAGAGAATCCCTGCTTTCAGTCACAGGAAAGAGAAGTTAGCTGTAGTTTGCAGCCAGCAGAGGGAGGAAAATCAGAAGCAGGACAGTATGACAGGAGGCTTTAACTTTGGCTCAGAGTGTTGAGGAGAACTCAAGGTTGATTTCTAGAACAGACCTCAGAAAGTAACAGAAAAAAGGAGCTGAAGTTCGGGGCATTATTCTCCATATCTTGGTACTAAAACTTGATCACAACAATACTCAGTAAAAATAAAATAAAATGTAATATAAATAAATCTGAGCAAGTGAAGGACTAAATAGATAGCTACTATGGGGCTAGGGCAGATCACAGTTCATATTCTGTGGACAATAATGGAACTAAAGACGAAAAGCCATTTTTTCCCCAATGGTCCCAAACCCCAAATGATTTCTTAGAAGGACTTAAAAGAATCAAGTAAGGAGACAAAGGAAAAATTAGAAAGAATAAGAGAAATCCAAGAAAATTATGAAAAGTCAATCCACTTGAAATAGGGAACCAGAAACACAAAGACATAATAAAACAAAAATAAAAATACATATAAAAAAGAAGAAAATGTGAAACATCTCATCAGAAAAACAACTGATCAGGAAAACAGATTCAGGAGAAATAATATAATAGATTACCTGAAAATTATGATTAAAAAAAAGAATTTTGATACAATGTTACAAAATTTATCAAGAAACGTCCTTCTAAAATTTTAGAACAAGAATGCAGAGTAGAAATGGGAGGGGGGAGGGAAGTCCACTAATCACTTTCTCAAAAGAGATCCAGGAGAAAACTTACAGAATTATAGCCAAATTTCAAAGCTCCCAGGTTAAGGAGAAAAATTGGAAGCAACAAGAAAAAAATTAAATATCATGGAGCTACAATAAGGATATTAACAAGTTCTAGCTGCTACTCTATTGAAGGAACATAGATCTAAATTTCCTAGGGTAAAAAGCCAAGGTTACTAATAAGAGTTACTTACCTAGCAAAGTGAAGTATAATCCTGAATGAATAAAAGGGATATTTAATGAACTAAAAGATTTTCAGGTATTTGTGACAAAGACAGCAAATCTTTTTTTTTTTTATTACTGATTTTCTTTATTATTATTATTATTATTTTTATTATAGTAACTTTTATTGACAGAATCCATGCCAGGGTAATTTTTTTTTTACAACATTACCCCTTGCACTCACTTCTGTTCCAATTTTTCCCTCCTACCTTCCACTCCTCCCTAGATGGCAAGCAGTCCTATATATGTTGAATATGTCCTAGTATATCCTAGATACAATGTATGTGTGCAGATCCAAACAGTTTTCTTGTTGCACAGGGAGAATTGATTCAGAAGGTAGAAATAACCTGGAAGAAAAACAAAATGCAAACAGTTTACATTCATTTCCCAGTGTTTTTTCTTTGGGTGTAGCTGCTTCTGTCCATCATTGATCAATTGAAACTGAATTAGGTCTCTTTGTCAAAGAAATCCACTTCCATCAGATTACATCTTCATACAGTATCGTTGTTGACGATATAATGATCTCTTGGTTCTGCTCATTTCACTTAGTATCAGTTCATGTAATTCTCTCCAAGCTTCTCTGTATTCATCTTGCTGGTCATTTCTTACAGAACAATAATATTCCATAACATTCATATACCACAATTTACCCAACCATTCTCCAATTGATGGGCATCCGCTCAGTTTCCAGCTTCTAGCCACTACAAACAGGGCTGCCACAAACATTTTGGCACATACTGGTCCCTTTCCTTCTTTAGTTATCTCCTTGGTATAAGCCCAGTAGAAACACTCCTGGATCAAAGGGTATGCACAGTTTGATAACTTTTGGGGCATAATTCCAGATTGCTCTCCAGAATGGTTGGATTGCTCACAGCTCCACCAACAATGTATCAGTGTCCCAGTTTTCCCACATCCCCTCCAACACTCATCATTATTTTTTCCTGTCATCTTAGCCAATTTGACAGGTGTGTAGTGGTATCTCAGAGTTGTCTTAATTTGCATTTCTCTGATTAATAATGATTTGGAACACTCTTTCATATGAGTGGTAATGATTTCAATTTCATCATCTGAAAATTGCAAAGACAGCAAATCTTAAACGGAAATTTGGCACATAATATCCAGAAGAAATATAAATATGAAGTAGCAATTTTAAGGGATAAGATCAAATTATTTACTTCTTATATGTAAAAATTTCATTTCTTTTATGCCTGTATCTTTATTTGGCCACTTTGAAAGAAAGGTTTGGACTGAGCTGAGTAGAATGGGAAGATTCCCCCCCCAAAAATAATAAAACAAAGTTTTATAGGGAGAAATAAAAAGGAGCTATCAACTCATACAAATGAGGCAAAGAAATGGAAAGTTTAATAGAGAAGACCTTAGTTAGGAGGACTACTAGTACTGAAATCTAATTGTGTGGGGAGCAGGTTAAACAGAGAACAACGTGTGTTTGTGTGTGTGTGTGTGTGTGTGTGTGTGTGAAGTCTAAATTCAGAAAGAAATAGGAGGGCAAGGGGATCAGTTTAGGAACGAGGATAAGAGATTCTTGGAGAGGTAGATAGTTAAGGAATAGGAAAACAAGTTGATGGATAGAAGTAAAGTAGAGAAATGAGGAGGCATAGCTATAGGGTGAGAAGGATAGTGACAGAAAATAGGGAGGAAGAAAAAGGAAAATAAGTTGTTATAACTTAGAATGGGAATTGGATGAATTTACCCAAAAATGGAAATAGATAGTAGATTAAAATGTTGTATTCAAAAATATGTTGCTTTCAAAAAATATTATAGAACTGAGAGATACAAACAAATATAAAATAAAAATCAGGAGTAAAATTTATTTTATAAATAAGGCGGGAAAGTAATCATGGTCTCAGACAGTTAAATTTAAACTAGATTTAATCAGAAGAGAACAATAAGGAAGCTACACTATGTATCAGCCACATTAGTTAGTATTATTTTAACTATTTAAAATCACTAGATGTTACAAGATTGAAATATTACTTTGGTGTAGAAAATGATGGACTGGTGGATCGAAAAAAAGAATTGGACTTATGAAGGAAAATTCTATCCTTCTTCAGAGAAACAGTACAATTGGAAATAAGTATAAATGTATATATGTGTGTATGATTATAGCTATCTATGTGTAGGTATACTTATAATTATGTAAGTATATATGTGTATATGTATATATATATATATATATATATGTATTTATAGTGTATACCTGACTTAATTGTAGCCTCTTGTAAGGGAAAGGCTGAAAAAAGTAAAAATTAGATAATAGAGAACCAGCATAGGAAGCAAAGATGAAAAGCCCTAAACAGTGTTGATATAGGCGGTTTTGAAATAGAAATTTCTTGCTTTATTTTTCTTATGTTCTGCAGTGCATGTGATAAATACCTTTTTAAAATTTTTATATTCAAGATTAAAATAATTTTTTTAAAAGAAAGGAGAAAGCACCTACTAGGTGCCAGGCACTGTACTAAACAATGGAGATAGAAAAAAGGCAAAAGACAGCCCCAGCCCTCAAATCTAAATAAATAATAAGAAGAGTAAAAATTAAAACAACTCTAGACTTCTGGCTCACACTTCTAGATTGACAAATATGACCACAAGGGAGGAAAATGACAATGGATGGAGTGGTAGTAGAAAGTAAGACACAGTAATGAACTGTTGGTGGAGCTCACTATTATAGCCAAACAATTCTGGAAAATGCTTTGAAACAATACCAAAAGGGCAACTATTTTGACTCGTGCTACCACTACTTGGCCATTTCCCCCAAACATCAGAAGCATGGAAAGAATCTAAATGTCCAAAAATATTTATATCACTTTTTGTCATAACAAAGACCTGCAAATACAATGGATATCCATCAATTGACGAGAGGCTGGATAAATTGTAGTATATGTACAATGTACATTATTACACCAAAAGAAATGATGAACCTGGGAATACTTCTATGAACTAATGCAGAAGGAAATGAACAGAACAAGAACAATTTCTACAAATGGATAAAGAGCATTGAAAGGGAAAAAAGCTTTGATCGATGCAATGACCACTTAAGACCCCAGAAAATTAATGGCAAAGCATGCTCTCCACCTCTTAGCAGAGAAATGATATCCTGAAATTATAGAATGAGACACTTTCAGACATAAGACATGACTTTCCTTGATTATATTTATACACCACCCAAGAGAACATTAATAGGAAAAGGGTAAAAGAGAGAAAGATGGGGAAAAGAAGAAAGGATAATGATATCAAAAAAAAAAAACAGAAAAGAATGACAATGAAATATTTTAACAATACATAGAAGAAAACAGAAAGGGGTCTCAGAAAGGAACACCAATAAGCATGGAAGTGTGAGTCCTATTTGCATTAAAATTTATATTTACCTAAAAAATTAAGCTTTATATAATATGATCCATGGTTTGTTGATATATTTAAATTCATAATAATTTATTTTAAAATATAGAAAAATTTATTATCATTATGGTTGGGAAATTATATCTATTTGTTTGAGAAAATGGAATGAGAACTGGCCTTCACGTCAAAAGAGAATTGGGTTGAATTTGTTGGTTGTGTATACATGATTTCATGATTTCATGTCTTGATATTATCAGTTATAAAAAAGAACCAAGACTAATAATTATACTTATTACCCAGAGCCATTATGAGGCTGATTGAGATAATAATGTCAGAGATCTCAAATTCAATGACCTGAAAAAAATCTTCCTAGTATGGTCAGAACCAGATTTAAACATAATTGTGATTTGCTTAATAACATGAACAAATAAACATATCATATTTTTAAGGCATATTATATATACCTTATATAAGGTAGATATAATATACCTTATATATTATATATAAGGTATATTATAATAAGGTAATATATACCTAGATGATGTTAATTTATGATTTCCAAGTCATGATGCGGTCTGTCGAGATCCACTCATATATGGATTTAACATCACCTATATGTGATGGTTAATGAAGGATTCCCTTGATCAATTTCACAAGTATACAGGATAGGATGGTAAACCTTTTGGGGGGACTTTTGAAAGTATTTTGGTATAGATGGAATAGATAGTCTATTCCCTGAGACTAAAGACATTTTCTGGAAAAGTCTTAGTGACTAACATTATCCATATATTTATCTACTAGCATAGCGATGGATTTGAAGCATCCATTCCTCAGAAGGAAGGATGTCAATGCTGCAAGATGAATTTGTTTGCTCATACTCTTGGAAAGACATTGGGAGGACTTATCCTTCATAATAGGAGAACTAGGTAGCACAGGAGTCAGAAAGACTCATCTTGATGAATTCAGATTTGGCCTTAGGCACTTACTAGCTTCACCCTGTTTGCTTTCCTCATGTATAAAATGTATAAAATAAATTGGCAAAGGAAATGACAAAATCTTCCAGTGCAGAAAATCCCAAAAAAGATCAGGAAGAGCCGGATGAGTCTAAAATGTCTAAAATGAATAAAAACAACATCCTTCATAATGACCTACCTATAAAATAGAGTTTTTATCAATGCCCCCAGTGTTCCTTGCTTTTTCCTTTTGCTTTTCTTCCACAGAAACCTGAGGGTATTTCAGGTGGCAAAACTAAATAATCTAATCCAAAAAATGATTGGGTCCAACAATAAATCAGAAAAAAATCAATAATTTCATCAAAGAGAATGACAATCACAAGAAAACATACTAAAATTTGTGGAATATAACCAAGCCGTTTTGAAGGGAAATTTTGTAGCTCTAATTGCTTAACTAAATAAAATAGAGAAAGAGGAACTCTACAAATTGGGCATGCAACTAAAAATTTTTTTGAAGAAAAACAAAGTAAAATCCCCAATTAAGTATTAAATTAGAAATTCTAAAAATTAAACATAAGAAAACTATGGAACTAATAAATAAAATTAAGAGGAGAGTATAAATAATCCAACAAAATAGATAAACCAATTTGATTAGAAAAATAGAAAGAAAAAACCAAATTACCAGTATCAAAAATAAAACCAGTCAATTCAACACCAAGGGATAGGAAATTAAAATAATTTAGAACTATTTTGCCCAACTGTATGCCAAAATATCTGAAAGTCTAAGTAAAATGGATAAATATTGAGGAAAATAAATCATAGAAAAGGAAAGAAAAAACTTTTTAATAAAAAAGAAATTGAATAAACCATTAATGAACTCCTCAAGAAAAAATCTCCCAAGCCAGATGGAGTTACAGGCAAATTCTACCAAACATTTAAAGAATAAATACTTCCAATACTATATCAACTATTTTTCAAAACAGGAAAAGAAGGGGTCCAGCCAAATTCCTTTCATGACACAAAAGAATGTAATGGAACACTATTGTTCTCCAAGCAATGATGAGCTTGCAAACTTCAGAAAAACGTGTAAAGACTTGCAGGAAGTGATACTGAGTGAAGTGAGTAGAGCATAGAGAATATTGTACACAGTCCCAGAAATACTGTGTAACAGTCAACTATTATAGGACTTAGCTCTTTTCAGCAATGCAGGGATACAAGACAACTGGAGAAGACTTGTGATGGAAGATGCCAAAAACAATCAGGAAAATAAAAGAGCCTGAATGCAGATTGAAGTGTGCTGTTTTCACTTTTTAAAATGTCTTTTTTTCTTTTTTGTGTTTTTTTGCCTTTCGTTATGATTCTTCTTTCACAGTATGACTAATATGGAACTATATTTAACAAGATTGTACCTGTATAAACCATAACAGTTTGCTTGATATCTTGGGAAAGGGGGAGAAGAAAGGAAGAGACAGAAATTTAAAATTCAAAATTTTACAAAAATGAATGTTGAAATATCTTTCATATTTCATATGATTATGAAATCATATGATTTCATGTAATTAGAAAAAAAATTAAGTGCAAAAAAATGGGGGAAGTTAAAGGAAATGGAGGGAAAGAAGCCCAAATTTTCCACTGTTATAATGGTTTAGTGGTATTAAGGACTTGGTAAAAAAAATTTTCTAAAAGCATCAATTGCAATTGAACAGAAGAATTGCCTTATGTTCTGTTTTAGGTTGCAGGGATGGGAATGACATAATCCATGAATTTGGCTCTCAATGGTTTTCTGAGTGTGATAATTGTATTTGTGATGAAAAAATGGGACAAACATGCTGTAGCACGTAAGTTCAAGGCTGGCCTTGATGTCGATCGATGTAAAATGACAGAATCTCTTATCTGGAAGGGACCTACCATGGAGTAGAACCAGGGTGGGAATCAGAAATACCTACTCAATAAGTGGCCATTGGATGGATGTTTGAAAGTCTTCAGCAAGAACAGCTTTTTTTTCCCCCTTCTGGAGAGTTCTTGTGGTTAGGAAGCTTTCCTTCCATTGCATTTAAAAACAGTCCCTTCTGAGCCTCCCTTTCTACTTCTGAGCTCTCTTCCCAAAGAGTTCCCAAGCAAGCTGAGCAAGTCCATTCTCTCTTCACTGTGATAGAAGTTTTTCTTCTTCAGGCTATGATTCTCCTTTCTTTTATGACACTGTTTCATTCACTCTATTTTTATTAACTCATGAATGTCTCCCAGATGATAAATTTCCTTCCTAATAGAGCAAGACTTTAATCTCTCTACTGGAAACATTGCATGGAGCTTGGTGTTGAAAAAACACATTCCTCAGACACATACATGTTCTTTGTGTGGCCTTGGGCAAGTCATTTGAATTTTGAGAGCCATCCATTAAAAAGAAAAGGAGAAGGTTTTGACCTTGATGACTTTCTAAAGTTCTTTCTAGTTTGAAATCTAGGATTCTTTCCTATTGAAATCTCAACTAATAATTTGATTACTTCTGGGACCCTGGATAATTCACTCGACTAGTCTCAGCCACATTCTTCACATCTTAAAAAAATAGAGGGGTTTGGACTTGGTGACTTCTAAGATTCCTTTCAATTTGAAATATAGGATACACAATTCTTTTCTGTGTGACCCTGGGCTTTAGTACAAGCTAACTAGAACTAGAACTAAGAACCTAGAGCCCAATATGTTCTTCATCTGTGCCAGTGGGTAGATGAAATTGGGTGGTTAGGAAGGACAGGTGATTCATGATCAGAGGCTGTTTGGAATAAAGGTAAGAGTCTTAATAAGTTATTCATCAATTCCCAAGTCTGACTATTTTTGTCTAATTTTTGCCAATTTTCTACCACCAACAGGGTGATGATACCTTTGGTATATGACAAAGTCAAGTGCAAGAAAGTATTCCAGAAGCAATCCTGTTCTTACAATGTCGTAGAGAAAGCTAATCCCTCTAAAGCCTGTAAAGTCTCATTGTATATAGGTTAAGAATACTTTCTCCTCACAGAGTTGTTACCAAAGTCATTGCATCCTCATGGTCCTTTCTTGGAATTCAGAGAAGCAGGGAACTGGGAAGCATTTGGGTATTTCATTCTATTGAAAGCATTGTCAAGTGATAAGTATACTGATTCAAAGCACAAAGTGGCACTTCTCTGGCATCTGCCATCTTCTAGGCATCTACATTGTGGCCATACCTCCTGTAATCTGTTGTCTGATGATTACCTCAGAAAATATATTATACTAAAGCATGACATGGATCTGTTCTTTTCCTTTGATAGAATTAATATCCAAAGTCAATGTAGCAGGGTCTTTCTTTGGGGAAATTCTTAAAACATACATTTTGGGACTCAAATCCTATTTGATTTTTTGGCTTCTACTCTCCTCCCAAATCTATGGTTGAGAATCCTAGGACTTCAACCCTAGAAGAATCAATATTACAAATAA
This sequence comes from Sarcophilus harrisii, assembly GCF_902635505.1. Taxonomy (NCBI): domain Eukaryota; kingdom Metazoa; phylum Chordata; class Mammalia; order Dasyuromorphia; family Dasyuridae; genus Sarcophilus; species Sarcophilus harrisii. The sequence continues at coordinate 624,990,814 of NC_045427.1, forward strand.
CCTAAGAAACAATAGACAGATACCTAATAGGTACAAGGTAACATATTTACCAGCAATAATAACATTCAGTTGAGTAGTATCATAAAATGCATCAAGCAAATGTAAGTGAGAAAAGGGACATTGCTGAGTCGTAGAGGGATAATGATTGAATGAGAGTATATTGTCCTTCCCACTCTAAGCCTAGGAACAGTCTTGTAGGAGGAAAAATTTCTCTAAGAATCCTACCAAGAGAACATAATTTTATATAAAAAGTGATGTATTTAGATTCAGAGAACATGAGCTCAAATCCTCTTTCAGTAACCAATCAAGAAACATCATTTCTTAAGTACTTACTATCAATCTTTAGTCCTTACTATCAGTACTGTTACCATGGGCCAAGTACTATCCTAATTTCTGATGACAGAAAGAGAGACAAAAATACCTGTAGCATTTCCTCTGCAATTCATTCTCCAAACTCATTTGGCACTGACAGGTTTGCTTCCTAGAGGAAAGAATAATACTTTTCCCCAGCTTTCTAGAGTTGTCTAAGTGGTTGTAGTTTCTACTGTTGTTCATGAGTCCCTATCTAATGTGTCCTTCTATATAATAGGACTATCATGTTTTAGAAGGGGCATTAACTGAGAAGATGTAGTACCAACAATAGTTAACAAAACATTCTACCAATGATAAGTAATATATGTACCTATTATTTCAATAAGATCCGGGATAAAGCAAAGATATCCTTTATCACCACTATTATTCAGTGTTATACTTGAAATGATAATTATAGCAATAAGAAAATAACAAGAAATTGAATGAATGAAAATAGACGAGGAAAGAAAACTATCACTCTTTGCAAATAGGATGGTATACTTGGAGAATCCCAGAGAATCACCTAAAAAAAAGCTAGTTGAAATAATTAAACTTAATCAAAGTTGTCAGACACACAGACACACAGACACACACACACACACACACACACACACACACTACCCAGGAAGTCTAATAGCAAGAAATAGAAAATCTGTTTAAAATAATTTTAGATAATATCAAATATTTAGAATTATACCCGCCAAGGCATACCCAGGAAGTATATGAATACAATCACAAAACACTTTTCATGCAAAACAAATCAGATCTAAACAATTGGGGAAATATCAATTGTTTGTGATTAGGCCAAGCCAGTATAATGAAAATGACAAATTTATCTAAGTTAATCTAATTATTATCATATCATTCCAACTACCAAAAATATTGTATAGTGTTAGAAAAAGTAATAACAAAATTTATCTGGAAGAACAAAATTCCCAATATCAAGGGAATTTTAATGGGAAAAAAGTGACCCTAATGGCATACTAATTAAACTCCCAAGAAATTATTTTACAGATCTAGAAAAAATAATAACAAAGTTCATCTGGAAGAAGAAAAAAGTCAAGGGAATTAATGAAAAAGATGCCAATAAAGGTGGCTTAGCTGTGCCTGACTTAAAACTATATTATAAAGCAGTGGTCATTAAAACCATTTGTTACTGGCCAAAAAATAGTTCTTGGTTCACCAGACACATTAGTCAATGACTATAGTAATCTAGTGTTTGACAAACCCAAAGACCCCAGCTTTGGGGATAAGAATTCACTATTTGACAAAAAGGGCTGGGAAAACTGGAAACTTCTCAGGAAGAAAGTAGGCATTGACCCACACCTAATATCATATACCAAGATAAGGTCAAAATGGGTTCATGATTTAGATATAGAGTGATATTATAAGCAAATTAGAAGAACAGGGAAAAAAGGGACCTAGCTATCAACTTGTATTACAAAGCAGTAATCACTAAATTAATCTGGCACTGGCTAAGAAATAGAGTGGTAGATCAGTAGAACAGATTAGATGCACAATGTACAGTATTTGATAAATGCAATGATCCAGACTTTGGGGACAAGACCTCACTATTTGACAAAAACTCTTTGGAAAACTGAAAAACAGTAGGGTGAAAACTTAAATATAGGCCTATATCTCACATCATTTATGAAGACAATGAGAAAATGGGTTTGAACAGAAATAGTAACACCATGAGCAAATTAGGAGAGTGTGGAATGGTTTACCTCTTTGATCTGTGGATGAAAAGAATAGATAAAAAAAATCCTTTAAATCACTATTGATTAGAGAAATGCAAATTAAAAGAATGCTGAGGTACTATCTCACCTATCAGTTTAGCTAATATGACAGAAAAGGAAAATGTCAAATGTTTGAGGGGAAATGGGACAAGTGGAACCCTAATGCACTATTGGTAGAGTTCTAAACTGACCCAACCATTCTGAAGAGCAATTTCAAATTATACCCAATGGATATATGCACAATTTTATATCCTTTTGATCCAGCAATACCAATACTAAGTCTTCATCCCAAAGAGGTAAAAAAAATTAAAAGGACCTATATGAACAAAAATATTTATAACAGCTTTATTTGTGTGACAAAGAATTGGAACTTGAGGTGATGCCTGTCAATTGGAGAATGGTTAAACAAATCATATTATATGATTGAAGTGGTGTATTATATTAACATCATAAATGAACAGGATGCTTTCAGGAAAATCTGGAAAGATTTAAATGAACTGATGCAAAGTAAATGAGCAGAACCAGAACACTGTATACAGTAATAGCAGTATTGTATAATGATCCACTGTGAATGACTTAGCTATTTCCAGAAATACAAAGATCCAAGACAATTTTTATTAATATTTTATTTTTCCTAATTATATTTAAAACTATTTTAACATTAATTTTTTTAAGTTTTAAGTTCCAAATTCTAACTTTCCCCCTGCTCCATTCAATATCCAATAGATAATAAATACCCTGATAGAGACTAAACATATGCAATCATGTAAAATATATTTCCATATCAGTCATTTTGTGAAAGAAAGTGAAGACCTTCAAACAAAGGCCCAATGGCCACTTGTTAGAGTGAGGATTTCTGGTTCCCAGATTGAATCTACACTATAGACCCTGACATCCCTTCCAGCTCAGAGATTCTGTCAATTTACATCAGCTTTGAACTCACTTGGTACAGCTATATAGTCTAAGTCATTAATGACATGAACAATTCTCACACTTTTGTACTGATTTTGTGCTCTATTTTGTCATTATCTTGCAACCTAAGACAGAACATGGCAGATCTGTTAAATTGCAACTGATGACTCCAGAAAAGATTTTTACCAAGTCCTTATGTCCACCTTGAAAGATACCACACTAAGCCATTCGAACAATGAAAAATCTGGACCAACGATTTCATTTTTAAAGATCTCCAAAAGTGTTCTACAATTTCCCTTGACAAACTCCTCCAATGTTTTACAATCCCATTAAATCAAAAACTTTTTTTTTCCTTTTTTAATCATTCCCTGAGCCTTCATAGTGCCAACTGGAAACATCCAATATACTACTTTGGAAGATATGTGTTAGCATATCAACATGAAGGCAGGGACATTATTAGGATTTCTTTTCTTTCCATCTTAATTCTCTTTCCACAATTAATCTTGCCTTTGTAGCTGCAATCTCTTGCATAAAGTAGTTATTTAATAGATGCTTGTGCAATTGAGTGACTAAGTAGGTAAGTGCTTAAGGCACTGAGAGGGCTATTGATTTGCCCAGCATCACAAAGCTGATCAAATGTTGGAAGTAAGATTTTAAACCCAGGTTTTTAAAATTTCAATCCAAACTCTCTAAACACTAGCACTTGGTGCCCCTTCTATCATATATAGAAAATAAGTATTGCCTTTTAATTATTTGATAGAAGAACAATGGTGGGGGAAGGCGCTCTACCATGTATTTTTAGATAGATGGCTATTTTCTCCATATCAGGTACATCTTTAGATCAAATCACCTTTTCCTACTTTTTGCCCCCACTCTCATTCCATGGTTCTTGGCTCTAATGGACACAGACCAATCTTCTTGATTTAAATTTCTATCTAAGCTAAGGTGGGCCCCACCTCTGAAGGAAGTCCTTTTAGGGCAATAGGTCAAGGTAAACTACTTCAATCTAGAAACAAATCACCTTAGGAAAATAAGCTAAGTAAGCATCTATACTGTTTGGGAAGTTACTTTGGGGAAATTATAGAATCTGGGAGTAGTGTCCTAATGAGATCATCCTAAATTATTTTATTTTATTCCAGGACCAGGGGCAGAGCACACTATTTAAAACTAACAGTAAAAGAATTCAGATTGTTCTAATGTTTATAAATATCCAAATGGTTCCAATTCCTATTTCTATTTTCAGTAGATCCTATAGCCAGGCTATTATCTAAAAAGATCCTGTTTCTAATAGCCTCTGCATTTCTATAGCAATCTTAGTTTCCTTAACTATGACTTAGAATCTGATTTATGGTATATAAGCATCCTTGCCCAACTCTAACTAGTTAGCCAGACTATTTGGCCCATTCACTTTTGCAAAATAAAGATTTGACTTAAAAAGAATCCTGTGTGAATTCTGTTACGAACAAAAAAGCAATTGATTTTGCTTTGAGGATCATTTAAAAGGAAATTTTTTTAAAGTTTATGAAAAGATGAAAATGTTACCATGAACCTTTGAAAATGAGTTAATTGGTCACTTTGGGCTCTAAATTTCAAAGCACAGGTAACTAATAGCCCTAAAAAACAGATTTTGATTTTGTGGTTGGAAATTCTGAGATCAAAATTGCTACCCCTGCTTTTTTTTTTTTACTTCAGCTGAAATGAATAAATTCTATTCTAGCCTTTTACCTTTACTCTATATGTGTCTTTCTGTGTCAAATGTGTTTCTTATAAACAATATATTGTTGGATTCTATTTTTAATCAATTCTGCTATTCACTTCCGTTTAATGAGAGTTCATCCCATTCACAATCACACTTATGAGCACTAGCTCTATATTTCCCTCCGTCCTATTTCTCCCCTGTATATACTTTTTTCTCTCTTTCCACTCCAGCAATTATCTTATCTTTCATCACCCCTCTTCTTTCTCTTAATAGTGTTTTTAACCTGCCCTACCCATCCTTTTCCCCCTCCCCTTACCTTTTGCCCTAGTGTTTCTGCCTTCCCTTTTATCCTGTCACTCCATTTTCTTTCTTCTTTCTCCTCCTTCTTCTTAGATTAGATAAATTTCCACTTGTAAATTAGATAAATTTCTATTCCTAACTAAATGATTAAGGTATTCTCTCTTTAAGTCAAAACTGATGAGATCAAACTTCAGACAATGTTAATCCCCCTTCTTTCCCTTGATTGTAATAGGTCTTTTGTGCCTCTTCATGTAATTTAATTATTCCATTATAACTTCCCTTTCTTCTTTTTCCAATAGGAACCTTTTCCCACCTCTTAATGTCAAAGTTCATTCACAACCATATTCTCTATCCATGTGATGCACCCCTCTGTCTGCCCCAGTGATAGATAAAGCTCTCAAGAGTTACAGATATAGTTTTCCCATCTAGAAATGTAGTTATTGTAGAAGCTACCAGATCCTGGGTAATCCTGACTGTTGCTCCTTGATATTTGAATTGTTTTTGTCTGGCATCTTGCAGTACTTTTTCTTTGAGATTGTAGTTTCACAACAATGTTCCTTGTGGCATCTCTTTCCATAAGTGATTAATGGAAGGAAGGAGGGAGGGAGGGAGAGAGAAAAAGAGACAGAGAGACAGAAGCAGAGAGAAAGAGACCTAACTGTTAAAACAATGATAAGTAACAGGGTTCATCTTTGAAGGGAAGTGAAAACATATTACTGGGTTTTTGTGAGGTAGGGATTTGGTTTTTTCTTAAAAGTTCTAAAGTCTTCAATGAAGCATCTTGGCAAATTTCCTCATGAGTTCCCTGTATAGATCATACTGTAGTACATCATACTGGACAGGGAACAGACCTATGAGTAAGTTCAGGGTTCAAGTTCTGTCTTTCATATATCTTAGTTGTCTGACTTTCACTTACCTAAGTCCAAAAATGGCACAGGATTCATCTATCTGCCTTAGTAGAGAAAGTTCCTTGCCTGGAACTTCCACTGTCCATTAAATCACAGACATATCACATATATATCATTGCTATCAAGGGTATGTTATCATGCCCTTCTCCTGAGAAACAGGCTACCCCCTGTCTCAATATGACGGTACCCATAATCAGGCAGTACTCTGTGCCAACATCACCAACCCTATCACTTTCCTGCTTCTCTCCAAAACCTCTACCCCTTCCAAATGAATTTGTCTCAGGTACAAAAGTCTTGGATCTTAACAAATCATAGCATATGAAAAGGATGGAATATTATTGTCTTTTAAGAAAAGACAAATACTAAAAATTTAGAGAAACATAGAAAGATCTGAATGAACTGATGCAGAGTGAAAAAGTCAGGTTTAGGAAAACAACTTGCAAAATTAGTATAATGATGTAAATAGAAAGAACCGTAAAAGTCTTCTGAACCTTAATGAAATTCAATGACTAAATTTGTTCCCGAAGAATAAGACAAAAATATATTCTGTGATAATAATAATAGCATTAATATGATAATATTTGCAGTAATAATAACTTTTTTGTATCTACTACATGCTAGATACTGTGCAAGTTCTTGGCAATTATTATTTCATTTAATTCCTACAACCACCCTGGGAAGTAGTGTTATCATCTACATTTTAAAATGCAGAAAACTGAGAAAAGCAATGGCAAAAAGTGACATGCCATGGTCACACAGTATTTGTCACCTCTTCAGAAAAGTGATGAACTATGGATGCAGAAGGTAAAATATACAGTGGTGAGGTGGATATTTGACATCACTATGACGAAGGCTTTAACCATATATCTGCCACTATCTGGGAGATTCTGAACAAGGTAGAATCTTGTGATGGTCTTGTTGAGGTTTCAGTTTCCTCATCTGTAAAATAAGAGTGCTATACTTAATGACCTTTAAGTTCTTTTTTTAACTCTAAATCTATGATCCTGGTATCCTATGAGATGTAATTATTTTACTGTGTTGGATTTAAAAATAAATATTTTATGTAATAATAGCACTTTTCAAATAATCTCTGATTTGATCCTCACAACAACCTTGAGAGGCTATGATTGCCCCCATTTTACACGTGAGAAAACTGAAGCAGACACATTAAGTTACTTGCTCCAGGTCCCATAGTTTCTGAGGCTAGATTGAACTCAAGTCTTCCCAACGTTATCTATAATGGATAAAGTCCATTGCTTTAACCATTATGTTCCCTTATACACTCCTTATTGCAAGGATTCATTTTTGGGAAGAGGGTCTATATATGAGTAGTAACTGTGGAATAAAGTGGGAAGGCAGCTATAAAACTTTAAAAAATAAAAACCCTAGCTGTTTACCCTCCTGATGCATCTTTAATCTTTACCTTTTTTTAACATAATACTATGCTAATTGTTCTCCTTGCCTTGACTATCTTTGTGACATTATGTGATGCTTTTTGCACATATATTCCTTTGGAGCTCATTATAGGAGTTCCATTAAAAGGTAAATCTTTGTTTACAACTGTTTCCTGTATCTGGGGACAGAAGGATTTATTTGGCAGGAAAAATGACTGGGGCAAGCTTGAATGGCCAATCTATGTCCACTGGAGCCAAAACCCATGTGATGGGAATGGTTGGCAAAAAGTGGTAAAGAATGGATTTAATTTAAAGATGTGCCCGAGAGGGAGAAAATAGGCAGCTGTCTAAAAATAAATGTAACGTCAACCATCTCCTTGCTATTACATAATTAAGAGGAAGTACTTACTTTCTATATATAATGTTCCTAAGGGTAGCATGAGTTATGGGTTAGAGAGCTAGGATTGCAGTAAAGAAGACAAGGGGATACATCCCACTATCAGCTTTGTGATGCTGAGCAAGGCAATAGTTCCTTCTGTTCCTCAAGCACCTATGTACTTAATTACTCCATGCCACAAGCATCTATTAAGCATCCACCATGTACAAAAGCTAACAGCTCCAAAGGCAAAATTCATCATAGAAAAAAAGTAAGATTAAAAAAAGAATCTATAAAAAAATCCCTGTCTTAATATCCTATTGTTGATGTGCTAACACATCTTCCAAAGTAGCATATTGAACATTTCTGATTGTCACCATGAAGGTTTAGAGAATGATTGACTAAATAGGTCAGGTTGTCAAAGGAAATGGTAGCGTCTTTTTGTAGATATTTAAAAGTAGCCCAGATTTTCTGTTATGTAGATGATTTCATGTGGCTGTATTCAAGTTAGATTTAAGAACTTGGTCAAAGTTTTTGTAAAGCATCAATTGCATTTAAACAGAAGATCTGACATATATTCTCTCTTAGGTTGCAAGGATGACGATGGCAAAATGCACAGATTTAACTCTGAATGGGACCAGGAGTGTATGCGTTGTATGTGTCGTGAAACTCTTGGAATAATCTGCTGTAACATGTGAGTTTAAGGTTACCCAAAATAGAGTAAGATGTAAAACTATGTAATCACTGAGTAGGAATGTATTTCAGGGACTAGGGAGTAGAAGTAATCTGGGAATCAGCAATCCTCATTCACACAGGTGGCCATTGGGTCTTTGTTTGAAGATTTTCAGTGAAAGAAGCTTCTTTCCCTGCTGGAGACATCTTGTTTTTAGGAAACTTTCATTACACTTAAAAATAGACTCTATTCAACCTCTATCCCCAGCTCTCAGTTCTGTGCCCTAAAGTTAATCAAACTGAGCAAGTCTATCTCTCTTCCCTGAGAAAGAAGTTTCCTTTCTTCAAGCTATGATTAATATATTGATCCTTTTATGACACTTTTTAAAAATTGTTTACTATTTTTGTTATCCTGTGGATGTACCTCAGATGACCAATTTCCTTCATAAAAGGTTACTCCCTGAACTGAACAGTGGAAACACCACAGGTAGTACTGGGCTTGGGCTTGGGCTTGGGCTTGGGAAGACACCTCAGATATATACATGCTATCTCTGTGATCCTGGGCAAGTCATATGATATATGTGAGCCTCCATTACTAGAAAAAGAGAGGGTTTTGAGTTTGATGGTTCTAAAGTCCTTTCAGGTTTGAAATCTAAGATATATTATAGTTTTCTATAGAAATCTTAGTTCTGAACAATTCACTGGATCAGTCTCAGGCTTAGTTTCCTCATCCATTAAAAAATAAAAAAAAGATGTTTGGACATATTGACTTCTAAGATCCCTTCAAGTTTGAAATCTAAGATAGTTTATTCTTTTCTGTTTAAATCTCAGAGCAGAAACTTACTAGATGTGATGATCGCGTATTTTTAAATCAGCAGGAGTCAGGAATTCAGGTTAGGGGAAAATCATCAGTCTTTATTCTCAGTGAAGAAGGATTGCAGGTGGAAGAGAATCGGCGATAGCAATGTGTGCAGCTGAGTCAAGAAGCTGGCTAGACCAGCAGCCACATGACCAGCAGCCACATGACCAGCAGCCAGGAGTATGGAACCCAGGCCCAAAACTCTCCCAGCTTCTCTTCCTGTCTCTCTCACTGCCTCCACCCACCAAAATTGTCATTTCCTATACAACACATCAGGACTTGCACGGAGAGTGGGCAGGAACCATTCTTTATCCAATCATGTATATTAATAGAGTATAGCCCAATTACTATTTAGCCTCATGTCCTTGGGACCTCAGTGCATCAACTCAAACCTCAGCCCATTACAACTAGATCTGTGATCCTGGGTTTTAGTGCATGCTAACTAGCACCCAGAACCTGATTGTTCTCCATCTGTGGTTGTGCATAGAATGAATTGACTCATTAGGTGGTTAGGGAGGACAGGTGGTTGGTGATCAGAGGTTCACAGGAATAAGGATATGTGACTTGTTAAATGGTTCATCAGTTTCCAAGCATCACCCTAATCTTTGCCTAATTTTCTTCTCCCAACAGGACATTGAGGCCTATGCTATATGATAAAGAGAAATGCACAGAAATTTTCAAACCAGATAAGTGTTCTTATATAGCTGTAGAGAGAAAGAATCCTTCTGAACTCTGTCAAGTCGGATAACTAGTGTTAAGAACTCCGTCTCCTCCTTAAGATGTTGCTGACAGTCATCCCAATGGAACTTGCCCATGATGGAAGTAATGGCCCTTTCCTTGGAATTCAGAGCATCAGAGGCTGGGAACCATGTTGATATTGGCTTGAATCTTCATTATATTGAAAGCATTGTCAAGTCTTAGGCACACTGATTTAAACCATAAAGCACCACCTCTCTGGCCTGTGAGATCCTCTAGACACCTAGCTTGTGCTCCTATCTCCTGTAATCTGTAATCTGTAATCTGTAGTCTGATGAATTCCCAAAGAAATATATTGTCCTATAGCATGAAATGGATCTGTTCTTTTCCTTTTAAAGAATCAATATTTAAATATTTAAAGAATTTAAAGAATCAATGTAAGAATCTGCCTAGCACATGGGTCTTTCTCATGAAAAATTCCTAGGATATACACTTTAGGGTTCAAACACTATATGGTTTTCTGCTTCTACTCATCTCCCAAATCTACATTTGAGAATCCCGGAACCTCAGTCTTGGAATAACCCAAGAAATAATGGAAAGATACCTCACAGGTGCAAGATAGCATTTTTACCAACAATGATGAGTGGGGTAATTAACATACATCAAGCGTATGTCAACAAAAATGGGAGGTTGCTCAGTCATATAGTGAGAATGAGGAATAATAGATGGGCAGCTTAAGCATTTTATGATATCCTTGAAATAATAACTGATTTAGTGTATATTATTCCTCCCACTTTAAACCTAGGGCAGTCTTACAGAAAGGAAAGTTTCTATAAGACTCCTACCAAGATGTGATGTATTTAGATGGAGAGAACTTGAGTTCACATTCTCTTTCAGCAATCAATCAATCAACACCATTTCTTAAGCACTTACTATCACTCAATCAAGCATGTATTAAACTGTTACTTTCAGCCAGGTACTGTCTTAAATTCTGGGCATAGAAAGAAAGGCAAAAATAACTGGCATTTCCTCTGCAGCTCACTCATCAAATTCACTTAGCACTGACAGGTTTGTTTTTCAGAGAAAAGAACCTTACTTCTTCTCTCATATTTCTAGGTTATAATTTTGATTATTGCTCATGAGCCCCTATCAAATATGTCCTTTCACTTCACTCAACTAGTAGAACTATAAGCTAATACACTGAGAAGATATATTAATAACAATAATTATCAAAACATTCTACCAATGACAAATAGTATCTACCTAAAACCAACAGCAATTATTATCTAAAACGGTGATAAGTTAGAAGGTCTCACAATAAGATCAGAGGTGAAGCAGCAATCCCCATTATCACCAATATTATTCAATATTGTTCTAGAAATACTAGGTTTGGTGATAAGAGAAGAATAAGAAATGGAAGGAATTAGAATATGCAATATAGAAAGAAAATTATCACTCTTTGCAGATAATATTGTATACTTGGAGAATCTCAAAAAAAAAACTGGTTGAAATAGTTAACTTTAGCAAAGTTGCAGGATGCAAAATAAACCCAGATAAATCATCAGCATTTGTAATTATTACCAACAAAGACCAGCAACAAGAGATAAAAAGAGAAATATCACTTAAAACAACTAAACAATATCAAATATTTGGGAGTTTCCTGCCAAGACAAACCCAGGAATTATATGAATACAATTATACTTTTCACACAAATAAAATTAGATCTAAACAACTGGAAAAATATCAATTATTCATGAGTAGTCAAAGTAAATATAATAAAAATGACAATTCTGTCTAATATGCTTATTAAGTGCTATATAAATCAAGGTACCAATAAATATTATATGTTGCCAGAAAAAGTAATAACAAAATTCATCTTTAAAAACATCAATAATATCAAGGGAATTAATAAAAGAAAAATATGAAGGCAGGTAATCTAGACATGCAAAATCTCAACCTGTATTGCAAAGCAGTAATCATCAAAACAATCTGGTACAGGCTAAGAAATAGAGGGTGGATCAGTGGAATAGAATAGGTAAAAAATGACCATAGTAATCTTGTATTTGATAAATTCAAAATGCAGACTTTGGGAGAAGAAATCTCTCTGAGAAAAATTGTTGGAAAAACTGAAAAAGAGTATGACAGAAACTAGGTATATATCTCACACCATGAGCAAATTAGAAGAGTATGAAATAGTTAACCTGTGACAACTATGGATAAATGAAGAATGTATTACCAAACAAGAACTAGAGAGCAAGAGAGAAACCAAACAAGAAATAGAGAAGACTACAGAACATAAAATGGATTTTGATTATATTAAATTAAAGTGGCTTGCTCCCAAAAAAACAATGCAGCTAACATTAAAAGAAATTTTAAAGAACAAGGAAAATTGCTTATAGCTAGTGTCTCTGATAAAAGCTTCATCTCTCAAATATGGAGAACCGAGGACAGTTTTATTAATATGAGTCATTCCCCAATTTCTAAATCTTCATGGGACATGGACAGCCCTTTTCAAATGAAGAAATAAAATTTATATATAATCATTTAAATATGCTCTAAATGACTACTGATCAGAGAAATGCAAATTAAAACAACTCTGATACCATCTCACACCTATCAATTTAGCTAACATGATGGAAAAAGAAAAGGAAAATGCTTGAGGGAATGTGGGAAAATTGGGATACAAGTGCACTATTGGTAGAGTTCTGCACTGGTCTAACCATCCTGGATAACAATCTACAACTATAACCAAAAGGGATATAAAACCAAAAGAGATATATACTCTTTGATCCTGAAATGCCACTATTAGGTCTTTATCCCCAAATGATTCAAAAAAGGAGCATGGGGAAGAAGAGGATTTATATTTATACAAACATTTATAACAGCTCTTTTCATGGTGGCAAGGTATTGGAAACCGAGGAGATGCTCATCAATTAGAGAATGGCTAAAAAAGTCATAGTATATGATTGTCATGGGATACTACTATGTTATAGAAAATGAGCAGAAAACTTTCAAAAAAATCTGAAAAGACTTACATAAACTGTGAAAATGAAGTGATAGTTACAGCACACTGTACATATCAGCAGTATTATATAATAATCAACAGTGAATGAATTTAGGTGTTCTCACAATAAAAGATCCAAGACAATTTTTCTTTAATATTTTATTTTCCTAAATTATGTTTAAAATAATTTTAGCATTAACTTTATTATGTTTTAAGTTCCACATCTTATCTTTCCCCACCCTGAGACAGTAAGCAACTGACAGATATGCATGTGACTTAATATAAAAAAATCTACACAATTGCTTTTAGAAGAATACAAAAGAAAAATGGAGAGGAGGGGGTGTGTGTTTGAGAGAGACAGAAAGAGAGAGGGGCGTGGGGAGGGAAGACAGGAGAAAAGGGAGAAGGAGAGGAGAGGGAAGTATGAAGGAGGGTATAGAAGGAAGAGAGAGAAAGAGAAATAGTATGCTTCAATCTACATTCATATTTCATCAGTTCTTCTGAGGCAGACTACATTTTCATCATAAGATTTTTTCGGATTTATTATGGATGATTGTAATACTAGAGAATATTATTATTTACAGCTGATCATTATACAGTCATTGATGTTGCTTTGCTATGTTTCCTAATCTGTCTTTACTTCATTTTGCATCAGTTCATGTAAGTCTTTCCAGGTTTTTGAAAGCATCCTGTGTCATTTTTGATGAGCACAATAGTATTCTATTACAGTCATATACTACGACTTGTTCATCGTTCTCCAAAAGATGAACACTTTCAATTAACATATTTTGTGACCACCAAAGGACGGTCATAAAGGTACCTGGGGCAGAAATAAATACATTTTTAAATACATACAAAATTCTTTTTTTCATTTGTCCTTGTTATACAGACCATAGTGGTGTTGCTAAATCAAAGGGTATGCAGAGTTTTGGAGTAGCCTTTGACAGAGTTCCAAAGGAATACATCGAAGTGCTCCAAGATAAAGAATCTTGATGAAAATACTATCAGTGCCAGAAGAAACTGATGTAGATGGTGAAAATTAATTCAAAACTAAATAATCTAATCCAAAAAATGAGTAGGTCCAACAATAAATCAGAAAAAAGCCAATAATTTCATCAAAGAGAATGGTAATCACAAGAAAACATACTAAAACTTATGGAAAATAGCCAAGCAGTTTTGAAGGAAAATTTTGTATCTATTATTGCTTAACTAAATGAAATAGAGAAAGCGGAAATCTATAAATTGGGCATGCAACTAAAAAATTTTTGGGGAAAAACAAAGTAAAAATCCCCCAATTAAATATTAAATTAGAAATTCTGAAAATTAAAGGAGAAATTAATAAAAATTAAACATAAGAAAACTATAGAACTAATAAATAAAATTAAGAGGAGAGTATAAATAATCCAACAAAATAGATAAACCAATTTGATTAGAAAAATAGAAAGAAAAAACCAAATTACCAGTATCAAAAATAAAACCAGTCAATTCAACACCAAGGGATAGGAAATTAAAATAATTTAGAACTATTTTGCCCAACTGTATGCCAAAATATCTGAAAGTCTAAGTAAAATGGATAAATATTGAGGAAAATAAATCATAGAAAAGGAAAGAAAAACTTTAATAAAAAAGAAATTGAATAAACCATTAATGAACTCCTCAAGAAAAAATCTCCCAAGCCAGATGGAGTTACAGGCAAATTCTACCAAACATTTAAAGAATAAATACTTCCAATACTATATCAACTATTTTTCAAAAAGGACAAAGAAGGGGTCCAGCCAAATTCCTTTCATGACACAAAAGAATGTAATGGAACACTATTGTTCTCCAAGCAATGATGAGCTTGCAAACTTCAGAAAAACGTGTAAAGACTTGCAGGAAGTGATACTGAGTGAAGTGAGTAGAGCATAGAGAATATTGTACACAGTCCCAGAAATACTGTGTAACAGTCAACTATTATAGGACTTAGCTCTTTTCAGCAATGCAGGGATACAAGACAACTGGAGAAGACTTGTGATGGAAGATGCCAAAAACAATCAGGAAAATAAAAGAGCCTGAATGCAGATTGAAGTGTGCCATTTTCACTTTTTTTAATTTCTTTTTTCTTTTTTGTGGTCTTTTCCTTTCGTTATGATTCTTCTTTCACAGTATGACTAATATGGAACTATATTTAACAAGATTGTACCTGTATAAACCATAACAGTTTGCTTGATATCTTGGGAAAGGGAGAGAAGAAAGGAAGAGACAAAAATTTAGAATTCAAAATTTTACAAAAATGAATATTGAATTATCTTTACATATAATTAGAAAAAATATTAAGTACAAAAATGGGGGAAATTAAAGGAAATGGGGGGAAAGAAGCCCAAATTTTCCACTGTTAGAATGGTTTAGTGGCCTTAAGGACTTGGTAAAAATAAATTGCTAAAAGCATCAATTGCAATTGAACAGAAGAATTGCCTTATGTTCTGTTTTAGGTTGCAGGGATACGAAAGGCATAATCCATAAATTTGGGTCTCAATGGTTTTCTGACTGTGACAATTGTATGTGTGATGAAAAAATGGGACAAACATGCTGTAGCACGTAAGTTCTAGGCTGGTCTTGATGCCAATAGATGTAAAAGGACAGAATCTCTCATCTGGAAGGGACTTAGATGGTGCAGAACCAGGGTGGGAATCAGAAACCCCTACTCAATAAGTGGCCATTGGACAGATGTTTGAAGGTCTTCAGTGAGAACAGCTTTTTTTCCCCCTTCTGGAGAGTTCTCGTGGTTAGGAAACTTTCCTTCCATTGCATTTAAAAACAGTCCTTTCTGAGCCTCCCTTTCTAATTCTGAGTTCTCTTGCCAAAGAGTTCCCAAGCAAGCTGAGCAAGTCCATTCTCTCTTCACTGTGATAGAAGTTTCTCTTCTTCAGGTTATGATTCTCCTTTCTTTTATGACACTGTTTCATTCACTCCATTTTTGTTAACTCATGAATCTCTCCCAGATGATAAATTTCCTTCCTAATAGAGCAAGACTTTAATCTCTCTACTGGAAATATTGCATGGAGCTTGGTGTTGAAAAGACCTGAGTTTAAAACTTTCCTCAGACACATACATGTTCTTTGTATGACCTTGGACAAGTCATTTGAATTTTGTGAGCCATCCATTAAAAAGGAAAGGAGAAGGTTTTGACCTTGATGACTTTCTAAAGTTCTTTCTAGTTTGAAATCTAGGATCTTTGATAACTTTCCTATTGAAATCTCAACTAATAATTTGATTACCTCTGTGACCCTGAATAAGTCACTTGACTAGTCTCAGCCACATTCTTAACTTCTTAAAAAAATAGAGGGGTTTGGACTTGGTGACTTCTAAGATTCCTTTCAATTTGAAATATAGGATAGACAATTCTTTTCTGTGTGACCCTGGCCTTTAGTATAAGCTAACTAGAACTAGAACTAAGAACCTAGAGCCCAATATGTTCTTCATCTGTGCCAGTGGGTAGATTGAAATGTTCACTGGGTGGTTAGGAAGGACAGGTGATTCATGATCAGAGGCTGTTTGGAATAAAGGTAAGAGTCTTAATAAGTTATTCATCAATTCCCAAGTCTGACTATTTTTGTCTAATTTTTGCCAATTTTCTACCACCAACAGGGTGATGATACCTTTGATATATGACAAAGTCAAGTGCAAGAAAGTATTCCAGAAGCAATCCTGTTCTTACAATGTCGTAGAGAAAGCTAATCCCTCTAAAGCCTGTAAAGTCTCATTGTATATAGGTTAAGAATACTTTCTCCTCACAGAGTTGTTACCAAAGTCATTGCATCCTCATGGTCCTTTCTTGGAATTCAGAGAAGCAGGGAACTGGGAAGCATTTGGGTATTTCATTCTATTGAAAGCATTGTCAAGTGATAATTATACTGATTCAAAGCAAAAGTGGCACTTCTCTGGCATCTGCAATCTTCTAGGCATCTACATTGTGGCCATACCTCCTGTAATCTGTTGTCTGATGATTACCTAAGAAAATATATTATACTAATGCATGACATGGATCTGTTCTTTTCCTTTGATAGAATTAATATCCAAAGTCAATGTAGCAGGGTCTTTCTTTGGGGAAATTCTTAAAACATACATTTTGGGACTCAAATCCTATTTGATTTTTTGGCTTCTACTCTCCTCCCAAATCTATGGTTGAGAATCCTAGGACTTCAACCCTAGAAGAATCAAAATTACAAATAACCTAAGAAACAATAGACAGATACCTAATAGGTACAAGGTAACATATTTACCAGCGATAATAACATTCAGTTGAGTAGTATCATAAAATGCATCAAGAAATTGTAGGTGAGAAAAGGGACATTGCTGAGTCATAGAGGGATAATGATTGAATGAGAGTATATTGTCCCTCCCACTCTAAGCCTAGGAACAGTCTTGTAGGAGGGAAAATTTCTAAGACTCCTAACAAAAGAACATAATTTTATATAAAAAGTGATGTATTTAGATTCAGAGAACATGAGCTCAAATCCTCTTTCAGTAACCAATCAAGAAACATCATTTCTTAAGTACTTACTATCAATCTTTAGTCCTTACTATCAATACTGTTACCATGGGCCAAGTACTATCCTAATTTCTGATGACAGAAAGAGAGACAAAAATACCTGTAGCATTTCCTCTGCAATTCATTCTCCAAACTCATTTGGCACTGACAGGTTTGCTTCCTAGAGAAAAGAATAATACTTTTCCCCCAGCTTTCTAGAGTTGTCTAAGTGGTTGTAGTTTCTACTGTTGTTCATGAGTCCCTATCTAATGTGTCCTTCTATATAATAGGACTATCATGTTTTAGAAGGGGCATTAACTGAGAAGATGTAGTACCAACAATAGTTAACAAAACATTCTACCAATGATAAGTAATATATGTACCTATTATTTCAATAAGATCCGGGATAAAGCAAAGATATCCTTTATCACCACTATTATTCAGTGAATAATGAACTTGAATGACAATTATAGCAATAAGAAAATAACAAGAAATTGAATGAATGAAAATAGACGAGGAAAGAAAACTATCACTCTTTGCAAATAGGATGGTATACTTGGAGAATCCCAGAGAATCACCTAAAAAAAAGCTAGTTGAAATAATTAAACTTAATCAGACACACAGACACACAGACACACACACACACACACACACACACACACACTACCCAGGAAGTCTAATAGCAAGAAATAGAAAATCTGTTTAAAATAATTTTAGATAATATCAAATATTTAGAATTATACCCGCCAAGGCATACCCAGGAAGTATATTAATACAATCACAAAACACTTTTCATGCAAAACAAATCAGATCTAAACAATTGGGGAAATATCAATTGTTTGTGATTAGGCCAAGCCAGTATAACGAAAAGACAAATTTATTTAAGTTAATCTAATTATTATCATATCATTCCAACTACCAAAAATATTGTATAGTGTTAGAAAAAGTGATAACAAAATTTATCTGGAAGAACAAAATTCCCAATATCAAGGGAATTTTAATGGGAAAAAGTGGACCCTAATGGCATACTAATTAAACTCCCAAGAAATTATTTTACAGATCTAGAAAAAATAATAACAAAGTTCTTCTGGAAGAAGAAAAAAGTCAAGGGAATTAATGAAAAAGATGCCAATAAAGGTGGCTTAGCTGTGCCTGACTTAAAACTATATTATAAAGCAGTGGTCATTAAAACCGTTTGTTACTGCCAAAAATAGTTCTTGGTTCACCAGACACATTAGTCAATGACTATAGTAATCTAGTGTTTGACAAACCCAAAGACCCCAGCTTTGGGGATAAGAATTCACTATTTGATGCAAGGAAAACTGGAAACTTCAGGAAGAAAGTAGGCATTGACCCACACTTAATATCATATACCAAGATAAGGTCAAAACGGGTTCAAGATATAGAGTGATATTATAAGCAAATTAGAAGAACAGGGGAAAAAGGGACCTAGCTATCAACTTGTATTACAAAGCAGTAATCACTAAAATTAATCTGGCACTGGCTAAGAAATAGAGTGGTAGATCAGTAGAACAGATTAGATGCACAATGTACAGTATTTGATAAATGCAATGATCCAGACTTTGGGGACAAGACCTCACTATTTGACAAAAACTCTTTGGAAAACTGAAAAACAGTAGGGTGAAAACTTAAATATAGGCCTATATCTCACACCATTTATGAAGACAATGAGAAAATGGGTTTGAACAGAAATAGTAACACCATGAGCACATTAGGAGAGTGTGGAATGGTTCACCTCTCTGATCTGTGGATGAAAAGAATAGATAAAAAAAAATCCTTTAAATCACTATTGATTAGAGAAATGCAAATTAAAAGAATGCTGAGGTACTATCTCACCTATCAGTTTAGCTAATATGACAGAAAAGGAAAATGTCAGTGTTTGAGGGGAATGGACAAGTGGAAACTCAATGCACTATTGGTAGAGTTCTAAACTGACCCAACCATTCTGAAGAACAATTTCAAATTATACCCAAAGGGATATATGCACAATTTTATATCCTTTTGATCCAGCAATACCAATACTAAGTCTTCATCCCAAAGAGGTAAAAAAAATTAAAAGGACCTATATGAACAAAAATATTTATAACAGCTTTATTTGTGTGACAAAGAATTGGAACTTGAGGTGATGCCTGTCAATTGGAGAATGGTTAAACAAATCATATTATATGATTGAAGTGGTGTATTATATTAACATCATAAATGAACAGGATGCTTTCGAAGGAAATCTGGAAAGATTTAAATGAACTGATGCAAAGTAAATGAGCAGAACCAGAACACTGTATACAGTAATGGCAGTATTGTATAATGATCCACTGTGAATGACTTAGCTATTTCCAGAAATATAAAGATCCAAGACAATTTTTATTAATATTTTATTTTTCGTAATTACATTTAAAACTATTTTAACAGTAATTTTTTAAGTTTTAAGTTCCAAATTCTAACTTTCCCTGCTCTATTCAATATCTAATAGATAATAAATACCATGATAGAGACTAAACATATGCAATCATGTAAAATATATTTCTATATTAGTCATTTTGTGAAAGAAAGTAAAGGCCTTCAAAGGCCCAATGGCCACTTGTTGAGTGAGGATTTCTGGTTCCCAGATTGAATCTACACTATAGACCCTGACATCCCTTCCAGCTCAGAGATTCTGTCAATTTACATCACCTTTGAACTCACTTGGTACAGCTATATAGTCTAAGTCATTAATGACATGAACAATTCTCACACTTTTGTATTGAATTTGTGTATTACTTTGTCATTACCTTGCAACCTAAGACAGAACATGGCAGATCTGTTAAATTGCAATTGATGACTCCAGAAAAGATTTTTACCAAGTCCTTAAGTCCACCTTGAAAGATACCACACTAAGCCATTTGAACAATGAAAAATCTGGACCAATGATTTTTTTTTAAAGATCTCCAAAAATGTTCTACAATTTCCCTTGACAAACTCCACTGTTTTACGATCCCATTAAATCAAGAACTTTTTTTTTCCTTTTAACTGATTCTCTGGTTTCATAGTGCCAACTGGAAACATCCAATATACTACTTTTGGAAAGATAGCATATCAACAGAAGGCAGGACATTATCAGGATTTCTTTTCTTTCCATCTTAATTCTCTTTCCACAATTAATCTTGCCTTTGTAGCTGCAATCTCTTGCATAAAGTAGTTATTTAATAGATGCTTGTGCAATTGAGTGACTAAGTAGGTAAGTACTTAAGGCACTGAGAGGGCTATTGATTTGCCCAGCATCACAAAGCTGATCAAATGTTGGAAGTAAGATTTTAAACCCAGGTTTTTAAAATTTCAATCCAAACTCTCTAAACACTAGCAGTGTTGGTGCCCTTCTGAATATATATATATACCACTTTAATTATTTGATAGAAGAACAATGGTGGGGGAAGGCGCTCTTTTACGGGAAGCATGGCTTTAGATAGATGGCTATTTTCTCCATATCAGGTACATCTTTAGATCAAATCACCTTTTCCTACTTTTTTGCCTCACCTCATTCCAGGTATGGTTCTTGGCCCACGACACAGATCAATCTTCTGATTTAAATTTATCTGCTTAAGGTGGACCCACTCTGAAGGAAGTCCTTTTAGGGCAATAGGTCAAGGTAAACTACTTCAAACTAGAAACAAATCATCTAAGGAAAATAAGGTAAGTAAGCATCTATACTGTTAGGGAAGTTACTTTGGGGAAATTATAGAATCTGGGAGTAGTGTCCTAATGAGATCATCCTAAATTATTTTATTTTATTCCAGGACCAGGGGCAGAGCACACTATTTAAAACTAACATTAAAAGAATTCAGATTGTTCTAATATTTATAAATATCCAAATGGTTCCAATTCCTATTTCTATTTTCAGTAGATCCTATACCCAGGCTATTATCTAAAAAGATCCTGTTTCTAATAGCCTCTGCATTTCTATAGCAATCTTAGTTTCCTTAACTATGACTTAGAATCTGATTTATGGTATATAAGCATCCTTGCCCAACTCTAACTAGTTATCCAGACTATTTGGCCCATTCACTTTTGCAAAATAAAGATTTGACTTAAAAAGAATCCTGTGTGAATTCTGTTATGAACAAAAAAGCAATTGATTTTGCTTTGAGGATCATTTAAAAGGAAATTTTTTTAAAGTTTATGAAAAGATGAAAATGTTACCATGAACCTTTGAAAATGAGTTAATTGGTCACTTTGGGCTCTAAATTTCAAAGCACAGGTAACTAATAGCCCTAAAAACAGATTTTCATTTTGTGGTTAGAAATTCTGAGATCAAAATTGCTACCCCTGCTTTTTTTTTTTTTTTTTTACTTCAGCTGAAACAAATAAATTCTATTCTATTCTTTTACCTTTACTCTGTATATGTCTCTCTGTGTCAAATGTGTTTCTTGTAAACAATGTATTGTTGGATTCTATTTTTCATCAATTCTACTATTCACTTCCGTTTAATGAGAGTTCATCCCATTCACAATCACACTTATGAGCACTAGTTTATAATTCCTCCGTCCTATTTTTTCCTGTATACTTTTTTCTCTTTCCACTCCAGCAATTATCTTATCTTTCATCACCCCTCTCTTTCTCTTAATAGTGTTTTTAACCTGCCCTACCCATCCTTTTCCCCCTCCCCTTACCTTTTGCCCTAGTGTTTCTGCCTTCCTATCCTGTCACTCCATTTTCTTCTTTCCTCCTTCTTATAGATTGATAAATTTCACTGTAAATTAGATAAATTTCGTTCCTAACTAAATGATTAAGGTATTCTCTCTTTAAGTCAAAACTGATGAGATCAAACTTCAGACAATGTTAATCCCCCTTCTTTCCCTTGATTGTAATAGGTCTTTGTGCTTCTTCATGTAATTTACCTGTTCCATTATAGTCTCCTCTTCTTTCCGCTTAGGAACCTTTCCCACCTCTTAATGTCAAAGTTCATTCACAACCATATTCTCTATCCATGTGATGCCCCTCTGTCTGCCCCAGTGATAGATAAAGCTCTCAAGAGTTACAGATATAGTTTTCCCATCTAGAAATGTAGTTATTGTAGAAGCTACCAGATCCTGGGTAATCCTGGACTGTTGCCTGATATTTGAATTGTTTTTGTCTGGCATCTTGCAGTATTTTTCTTTGAGATTGTAGTCACAATACCTTGTGGCATTCTTTCCTATGCGATTAATGGAAGGAAGGAGGGAGGGAGGGAGAGAGAAAAAGAGACAGAGAGACAGAAGCAGAGAGAAGAGACCTAACTGTTAAAACAATGATAAGTAACAGGGTTCATCTTTGAAGGGAAGTGAAAACATATTACTGGGTTTTTGTGAGGTAGGGATTTGGTTTTTTCTTAAAAGTTCTAAAGTCTTCAATGAAGCATCTTGGCAAATTTCCTCATGAGTTCCCTGTATAGATCATACTGTAGTACATCATACTGGACAGGGAACAGACCTATGAGTAAGTTCAGGGTTCAAGTTCTGTCTTTCATATATCTTAGTTGTCTGACTTTCACTTACCCAGGCCCAAATGGCACAGGATTCATCTATCTGCCTTAGTAGAGAAAGTTCCTTGCCTGGAACTTCCACTGTCCATTAAATCACAGATATCACATATATATCATTGCTATCAAGGGTATGTTATCATGCCCTTCTCCTGAGAAACAGGCTACCCCCTGTCTCAATATGACGGTACCCATAATCAGGCAGTACTCTGTGCCAACATCACCAACCCTATCACTTTCCTGCTTCTCTCCAAAACCTCTACCCCTTCCAAATGAATTTGTCTCAGGCAAAAGCGGATCTAACAAATCAATATAGCATATGAAAAGGATGGAATATTATTGTCTTTTAAGAAAAGACACTAAAAATTTAGAGAAACATAGAAAGATCTGAATGAACTGATGCAGAGTGAAAAAGTCAGGTTAGGAAAACAACTTGCAAAATTAGTATAATGATGTAAATAGAAAGAACCGTAAAAGTCTTCTGAACCTTAATGAAATTCAATGACTAAATTTGTTCCCGAAGAATAAGACAAAATATATTCTGTGATAATAATAATAGCATTAATATGATAATATTTGCAGTAATAATAACTTTTTTGTATCTACCACATGCTAGATACTGTGCAAGTTCTTGGCAATTATTATTTCATTTAATTCCTACAACCACCCTGGGAAGTATATACTCACATTTTAAATGCAGAAAACTGAGAAAAGCAATGGCAAAAAGTGACATGCCATGGTCACACAGTATTTGTCACCTCTTCAGAAAAGTGATGAACTATGGATGCAGAAGGTAAAATATACAGTGGTGAGGTGGATATTTGACATCACTATGATGAAGGCTTTAACCATATATCTGCCACTATCTGGGAGATTCTGAACAAGGTAGAATCTTGTGATGGTCTTGTTGAGGTTTCAGTTTCCTCATCTGTAAAATAAGAGTGCTATACTTAATGACCTTTAAGTTCTTTTTTTAACTCTAAATCTATGATCCTATGGTATCCTATGAGATGTAATTATTTTACTGTGTTGGATTTAAAAATAAATATTTTATGTAATAATAGCAGTTTTCAAATAATCTCTGATTTGATCCTCACAACAACCTTGGAGAGCGATTGCCCTTATTTTATAATGTGAGAAAACTATGCAGACATTAAGGCTTGCTCCAGGTCCCAGTTTTGAGGCTAGATTGAACTCAAGTCTTCCTAATGTTATCCATATAATGATAAAGTCCATTAAACTATTATGCCTCTTATAATTCTTATTGCAAGGATTCATTTTTGGGAAGAGGGTCTATATATGAGTAGTAACTCTGGAATAAAGTGGGAAGGCAGCTATAAAACTTTAAAAAATAAAAACCCTAGCTGTTTACCCTACTGATGCATCTTTAATCTTTACCTTTTTTTTTTTTTTAACAGAATACTATGCTAATTGTCCTCCTTGCCTTGACTATCTTTGTGACATTATGTGATGCTTTTTGCATATATATTCCTTTGGAGCTCATTATAGGAGTTCCATTAAAAGGTAAATCTTTGTTTACAACTGTTTCCTGTATCTGGGGACAGAAGGATTTATTTGGCAGGAAAAATGACTGGGGCAAGCTTGAATGGCCAATCTATGTCCACTGGAGCCAAAAACCCATGTGATGGGAATGGTTGGAAAAAGTGGTAAAGAATGGATTTAATTTAAAGATGTGCCTGAGAGGGAGAAAATAGGCAGCTGTCTAAAAATAAATGTAACGTCAACCATCTCTCGTTAATATGACACCAGAGGAAGTACTTACTTTCATATATAATGTTCCAAGGGTAGTATGAGTTATGGGTTAGAGCTAGAATTGCAGAAAAGAATATTATGATACATCCCACTATCAGCTTTGTGATGCTGAGCAAGGCATTGTCCTTCTGTTCCTCAAGCACCTATGTACTTAATTACTCCATGCCACAAGCATCTATGGCATCCACTATGTACAAAAAGCCAACAGCCCAAAAAAAAATTCATCATAGAAAAAGTAAGATTAAAAAGAATCTATAAAAAAATCCCTGTCTTAATATCCTATTGTTGATAAAGCAACACATCTTCCAAAGTAGCATATTGAACATTTCTGATTGTCACCATGAAGGTTTAGAGAATGATTGACTAAATAGGTCAGGTTGCCGCGCGAAATGTAAAGGCCTGCAGATATTTATGTTCAGATTTTCTGTTATGTAGATGATTTCATGTGGCTGTATTCAAGTTAGATTTAAGAACTTGGTCAAAGTTTTTGTAAAGCATCAATTGCATTTAAACAGAAGATCTGACATATATTCTCTCTTTAGGTTGCAAGGATGACGATGGCAAAATGCACAGATTTAACTCTGAATGGGACCAGGCGTGTATGCGTTGTATGTGTCGTGAAACTCTTGAATAATCTGCTGTAACATGTGAGTTTATGTCACCCAAAATAGAGTAAGATGTAAAACTATGTAATCACTGAGTAGGAATGTATTTCAGGGACTAGGGAGTAGAACTAATCTGGGAATCAGCAATCCTCATTCACACAGGTGGCCATTGGGTCTTTGTTTGAAGATTTTCAGTGAAAGAAGCTTCTTTCCCTGCTGGAGACATCTTGTTTTTAGGAAACTTTCATTACACTTAAAAATAGACTCTATTCAACCTCTATCCCCAGCTCTCAGTTCTGTGCCCTAAAGTCAATCAAACTGAGCAAGTCTATCTCTCTTCCCTGAGAAAGAAGTTTCCTTTCTTCAAGCTATGATTAATATATTGATCCTTTTATGACACTTTTTAAAAATTGTTTACTATTTTTGTTATCCTGTGGATGTACCTCAGATGACCAATTTCGTTTATAAAAGGTTACTCCCTGAACTGAACAGTGGAAACACCACATGTAGTATTGGGCTTGGGCTTCAGCTTGGGAAGACACCTCAGATATATACATGCTATCTCTGTGATTCTGGGCAAGTCATATGATATTTGTGAGCCTCCATTACTAGAAAAAGAGAGGGTTTTGAGTTTGATGGTTCTAAAGTCCTTTCAGGTTTGAAATCTAAGATATATTATAGTTTTCTATAGAAATCTTAGTTCTGAACAATTCACTGGATCAGTCTCAGGCTTAGTTTCCTCATCCATTAAAAAATAAAAAAAAGATGTTTGGACATATTGACTTCTAAGATCCCTTCAAGTTTGAAATCTAAGATAGTTTATTCTTTTCTGTTTAAATCTCAGAGCAGAAACTTACTAGATGTGATGATCGCGTATTTTTAAATCAGCAGGAGTCAGGAATTCAGGTTAGGGGAAAATCATCAGTCTTTATTCTCAGTGAAGAAGGATTGCAGGTGGAAGAGAATCGGCGATAGCAATGTGTGCAGCTGAGTCAAGAAGCTGGCTAGACCAGCAGCCACATGACCAGCAGCCACATGACCAGCAGCCAGGAGTATGGAACCCAGGCCCAAAACTCTCCCAGCTTCTCTTCCTGTCTCTCTCACTGCCTCCACCCACCAAAATTGTCATTTCCTATACAACACATCAGGACTTGCACGGAGAGTGGGCAGGAACCATTCTTTATCCAATCATGTATATTAATAGAGTATAGCCCAATTACTATTTAGCCTCATGTCCTTGGGACCTCAGTGCATCAACTCAAACCTCAGCCCATTACAACTAGATCTGTGATCCTGGGTTTTAGTGCATGCTAACTAGCACCCAGAACCTGATTGTCTCCATCTGTGGTTGTGCATAGAATGAATTGACTCATTAGGTGGTTAGGGAGGACAGGTGGTTGGTGATCAGAGGTTCACCGGAATAAGGATATGTGACTTGTTAAATGGTTCATCAGTTTCCAAGCATCACCCTAATCTTTGCCTAATTTTCTTCTCCCAACAGGACATTGAGGCCTATGCTATATGATAAAGAGAAATGCACAGAAATTTTCAAACCAGATAAGTGTTCTTATATAGCTGTAGAGAGAAAGAATCCTTCTGAACTCTGTCAAGTCGGATACTATATGGGTTAAGAACTCCGTCTCCTCCTTAAGATGTTGCTGACAGTCATCCCAATGGAACTTGCCCATGATGGAAGTAATGGCCCTTTCCTTGGAATTCAGAGCATCAGAGGCTGGGAACCATGTTGATATTGGCTTGAATCTTCATTATATTGAAAGCATTGTCAAGTCTTAGGCACACTGATTTAAACCATAAAGCACCACCTCTCTGGCCTGTGAGATCCTCTAGACACCTAGCTTGTGCTCCTATCTCCTGTAATCTGTAATCTGTAGTCTGATGAATTCCCAAAGAAATATATTGTCCTACAGCATGAAATGGATCTGTTCTTTTCCTTTTAAAGAATCAATATTTAAATATTTAAAGAATTTAAAGAATATTTAAAGAATCAATGTAAGGAATCTGCCTAGCACATGGGTCTTTCTCATGAAAAATTCCTAGGATATACACTTTAGGGTTCAAACATTATATGGTTTTCTGCTTCTACTCATCTCCCAAATCTACATTTGAGAATCCCGGAACCTCAATCTTGGAATAACCCAAGAAATAATGGAAAGATACCTAACAGGTTCAAGATAGCATTTTTACCAACGATGATGAGTGGGGTAATTAACATACATCAAGCGTATGTCAACAAAAAAGGGAGGTTGCTCAGTCATATAGTGAGAATGAGGAATAATAGATGGGCAGCTTAAGCATTTTATGATATTCTTGAAATAATAACTGATTTAGTGTATATTATTCCTCCCACTTTAAACCTAGGGCAGTCTTACAGAAAGGAAAGTTTCTATAAGACTCCTACCAAGATGTGATGTATTTAGATGGAGAGAACTTGAGTTCACATTCTCTTTCAGCAATCAATCAATCAACACCATTTCTTAAGCACTTACTATCACTCAATCAAGCATGTATTAAACTGTTACTTTCAGCCAGGTACTGTCTTAAATTCTGGGCATAGAAAGAAAGGCAAAAATAACTGGCATTTCCTCTGCAGCTCACTCATCAAATTCACTTAGCACTGACAGGTTTGTTTTTCAGAGAAAAGAACCTTACTTCTTCTCTCATATTTCTAGGTTATAATTTTGATTATTGCTCATGAGCCCCTATCAAATATGTCCTTTCACTTCACTCAACCAGTAGAACTATAAGCTAATACACTGAGAAGATATATTAATAACAATAATTATCAAAACATTCTACCAATGACAAATAGTATCTACCTAAAACCAACAGCAATTATTATCTAAAATGGTGATAAGTTAGAAGCTCTCACAATAAGATCAGGAGTGAAGCAGCAATCCCCATTATCACCAATATTATTCAATATTGTTCTAGAAATACTAGGTTTGGTGATAAGAGAAGAATAAGAAATGGAAGGAATTAGAATATGCAATATTGAAAGAAAATTATCACCCTTTGCAGATAATATTGTATACTTGGAGAATCTCAAAAAAACAAATAAAAAACTGGTTGAAATAGTTAACAACTTTAGCAAAGTTGCAGGATGCAAAATAAACCCAGATAAATCATCAGCATTTGTAATTATTACCAACAAAGACCAGCAACAAGAGATAAAAAGAGAAATACCACTTAAAACAACTAAACAATATCAAATATTTGGGAGTTTCCTGCCAAGACAAACCCAGGAAGTATATGAATACAATTATACTTTTCACACAAATAAAATTAGATCTAAACAACTGGAAAAATATCAATTATTCATGAGTAGTCAAAGTAAATATAATAAAAATGACAATTCTGTCTAATATGCTTATTAAGTGCTATATAAATCAAGGTACCAATAAATATTATATGATGCTAGAAAAAGTAATAATAAAATTCATCTTTAAAAAAATCAATAATATCAAGGGAATTAATAAAAGAAAAATATGAAGGCAGGTAATCTAGACATGCAAAATCTCAACCTGTATTACAAAGCAGTAATCATCAAAACAATCTGGTACAGGCTAAGAAATAGAGTGGTGGATCAGTGGAATAGAATAGGTAAAAAATGACCATAGTAATCTTGTATTTGATAAATTCAAAATACAGACTTTGGGAGAAGAAATCTCTCTGAGAAAAATTGTTGGAAAAACTGAAAAAGAGTATGACAGAAACTAGGTATATATCTCACACCATGAGCAAATTAGAAGAGTATGAAATAGTTAACCTGTGACAACTATGGATAAATGAAGAATGTATTACCAAACAAGAACTAGAGAGCAAGAGAGAAACCAAACAAGAAATAGAGAAGGCTACAGAACATAAAATGGATTTTGATTATATTAAATTAAAGTGGCTTGCTCCCAAAAAAACAATGCAGCTAAAATTAAAAGAAATTTTAAAGAACAAGGAAAATTGCTTATAGCTAGTGTCTCTGATAAAAGCTTCATCTCTCAAATATGGAGAACTGAGTGACATTTTTATTAATATGAGTCATTTCCCAATTTCTAAATCTTCAAGGGACATGGACAGCCCTTTTCAAATGAAGAAATAAAATTTATATATAATCATTTAAATATGCTCTAAATGACTACTGATCAGAGAAATGCAAATTAAAACAACTCTGATACCATCTCACACCTATCAATTTAGCTAACATGATGGAAAAAGAAAGAAAAATGCTTGAGGGAATGTGGGAAAATTGGGATACAAGTGCACTATTGGTAGAGTTCTGCACTGGTCTAACCATCCTGGATAACAATCTACAACTATAACCAAAAGGGATATAAAACCAAAAGAGATATATACTCTTTGATCCTGAAATGCCACTATTAGGTCTTTATCCCCAAATGATTCAAAAAAGGAGCATGGGGAAGAAGAGGATTTATATTTATACAAACATTTATAACAGCTCTTTTCGTGGTGGCAAGGTATTGGAAATTGAAGAGATGCTCATCAATTAGAGAATGGCTAAAAAAGTCATAGTATATGATTGTCATGGGATAATACTATGTTATAGAAAATGATGAGCAGAAAACTTTCAAAAAAATCTGAAAAGACTTACATAAACTGGTGAAAATGAAGTGAGAAGATACAGCAGCACACTGTACATAACAGCAGTATTATATAATAATCAACAGTGAATGACTCAGGTGTTCTCAACAATAAAAAGATCCAAGACAATTCTTTTTTTCTTTAATATTTTATTTTCCCCAAATTATGTTTAAAATAATTTTAGCATTAACTTTATTATGTTTTAAGTTCCACATCTTATCTTTCCCCACTCCTTGAGACAGTAAGCAATCTGATATAGGATATGCATGTGACTTAATATAAAAAAATTCCATAATAATTGTTTTTTAGAAGAATACAAAAGAAAAAATGGAGAGGGGAGGGGGAAAGTGTGTGTGTTTGAGAGAGACAGAAAGAGAGAGGGGGGGGGGAGGGAAGAAGGAGAGGAAAAGGGAGAAGGAGAGGGAGAGGAAGAAGGGGGAAGGGAGGGAAGAAGGAAGAGAGAGAAAGAGAGAAACAGTATGCTTCAATCTACATTCATACTCTCATCAGTTCTTTCTCTGGAGGCAGACTACATTTTTCATCATAAGATTTTTTTCGGATTATTATGGATGATTGTATTACTGAGAATAGTTATTATTTACAGCTAATCATTATACAATATTGATGTTGCTTTCTACAGTGTTTCCCTAATTCCGTTCACTTCACTTTGCATCAGTTCATGTAAGTCTTTCCAGGTTTTTTTGAAAGCATCCTGGGTGTCATTTCTTGATGAGCACAATAGTATTCTATTACAGTCATATACCACGACTTGTTCATCGTTCTCCAATAGATGAACATTCTTTCAATTAACACATTTTTGTGACCACCAAAAGGACGGTCATAAATAATTTGGGGCAGAAATAAATACATTTTTAAATACATACAAAAATTCCTTTTTTTTCATTTAGTCCTTTGTTATACAGACCATAGTGGTGTTGCTAAATCAAAGGGTATGCATAGTTTTATAGCTCTTTTGACAGAGTTCCAAATGAATATATCGAATAGTGCTCCAAGATAAAGAACCTTTGATGAAAAATACTATTCAGTACACAGAAGAACTGATAGATGGTGAATGAAGATCATAGCATACTGTTTCTTTTTAAACTTTTTTTCCTTGGGGTTTTTAATCTGTGATTTATTTTTTCAGAGCATGACTAATGTGGAAATATATTTTACATGAAGTTACATATAAAACCTTTATCAAATTGCTTGCCTTTTCAATTATTGGGGAGGAGAGGTGTGAAGGGAATCCATGGGAGTAAAAGGTACTCTTTGCTCTCAGGACATGATAAAAAAAATTACCACGTTTCTCTGGGAATGGAGAGATATGGCTGAGGGTCACAGCAAGTTGCTGACTGTGCAAGGATGTTCTCAGGAACCGCCCACCTGGTGATCAGCAGCTGACCCACTGGGTAGGCTCTCCTCCAGTAGGTATTCCCTCATAGTCCACGAGGTGTCCACGGGCTGCTCATGCAAGCCCTTTACACAGTGATTGGAGAGTGCTCACTGATCATGCTGGCTAAAGTATAAAACCAAGGCTATGTTGCTTAATAAACTTAAGTCTTTTCCTATCATCATTGGCTTCTATCCCATCAATCCTTTTCTGAGACTAAGCTGGTCTCATGCTCTCCAACTGAAGCAGTAGTGACAGGGAGGGAGACTGGGATACAGTTTGGAACTCAAAATCTTAAAAAATTAAAGGTTAAATTATTTTCTAATTTTTGCAATTAGAAAAAATTCAAAAAATAAAAATAAGATATTCTATCACAAATCCAGAAATATTCTTCCTTTGTACCCATATAAGGTTCTTAGGGAGAACAGGCTCAAACATAAAATATGAATATGAAGGGCACAGCTAAGAAAGATACATCCAAGGACTACTTACTGATTATTGATTCTGTTTGTGGAGTCCTCACAAGTTTCCTCTTAGGTTCAGGTTTCTGCTAGATTCTAAAGTTTAGCTGTCTTTGGACAATTCATAGACAATACTTTGTTATGAGGGGTAATGATCCTTAAAGCTACATGGACTTCTTAGGTCTATATTTCTACCTCCTTCAATTGCTTTTGTTGCAGACCATTTATACTCCAGCTGACTCTAATTGTAAGGGAGACTTTTATGATGGTTCCAATGAACTTCTATTTTCATTCTTTGCTTGTTATTCCCATATCAGACATTATTAATTCACCTAAAATCAGGAAAGAAACAGAAGCAAGGAATATCTGTCATGGTCTGCAAAACATATCAAGAAAGAAAAATTCAAGCATATTCTGCATTATACAAAAAATGATCCTGAAAGAGCTTATATATTAATGGGGGTGATTATGTGTATGTATGTATATATATATATATATATATATACATATATGTAATATATAAGTATATACAAGATAGATACAGACTAGAAGGAAAATAACCTCAAAAGAGAAGGCTTGAGTGATTATAGAGACTGGGCATGTATAGAAAGTTGTATTTGAGGGGCAGTTAGGTGGTGCTGTAGATACAGCACCAACCCTACAGTAAGGAGGATCTGAGTTCAAATTTGACCTCAGACACTTAATACCTACTAGTGTGACTCTAGGTAATCACTTAACCACAATTGCCTCACCAAAAAAAGAAAGAAAATATTATTTGCACTGAATCTTGAAAGAAGTCAAGGTTGTTCAGAGGTGGAAGTCAAAAGAGAGAGGATTCCTGTATCCCAAAAAGATCATAAAAGAAGGAAAAGGACCCATATGTGCTAAATTGTTTGTAGCAGTTCTTTTGTAGTGGAAACTAAGTGGAAATTGAATGGACATCCATCAATTGGGGAATGACTGAATAAGTTATGGTATATCAATGTAAGGGAGTATTATTATTGTTCTATAAGAAATAATGAGCAGGATAATTTCAACAAAAGCCTGAAAAGTCTTAAATGAACTGATGCTAAGTGAAGTGAACAGAACCAAGAGAAATTGTTCAAAGTAACAAGAAGATTATGTAAGGATCAACTATGATGACTTGACTCTTCTCAGAATTGCAATATACTTGGGATGGAATATGTTATTCACACCCACTATGAGAAAGAACTATGGAGATTGAATGTGGATCAAAGCATGGTATTTTCACCTTTTTTGTTTGTTCATTTGCTTTTTCTTTCTCATAGTTTTTTTTTTCCTTTTGGCCTGATTTTTCTTACACAACATGATAAACCTGGAAATGTGTTTAAAAGCATCAGACATGTTTAACTCCATCAGATTGCTTGCTGTCTTGGGGAGGGAGAAGGTAAGGAAGGGAGGGAAAATTTAGAACACAAAGATTTACAAAAATTAATGTTGAAAAGATTATGTGTGTTTGAAAAATAAAATAGTATTGAGAAAAAGATAAAATAAGTTAAAAAAGAGAAAGAAAAGAGAGAAAGAGAAAGGAAGAGAGAAACAGAGAGAGACAGACAGACAGACAGAGAGAGGGAGGGACAGAGAGAGGGAAGGAGGGAAGACCAGAGGGAGGGAGGGAGAGGAAAAACAGAGGAAGAATAGAGGGAAAGATGGAGGGAGATGATTCCAGGAATGTGGGACAACCAGTATAAAAGCACAGAGACGAGACATTCATACACCAGAGAACAGCAAATAAGATGGTATATCTGGACTGTGGAGGCATGGAGGAGAGAACATTGGAAAGTTAAGAAAGTTCATATTGTAAAGAGTTTTACTGCTAAAAAGACAACAGTATATTTACTCCTAGAGGAACAGAAGCTACTAAAATTAAGAGCAGAGGAATGATGTGGTCTAATCTGCATTTTTAAGAAAAGCATTTTAGCATCTTAGTGAAGATGAATTGAAATGGAAAAGACTTGGATCAGGAATATCAGCAGAGAATGGTGGGAAATGGGCAGAAATAAGGAACTTCAGAAGTGGAGGAAATTTGGTGAATATTTTTGAGTATGAGATATTAGTTTGAAATGTCCAAAAGGTAGTCGGAGACATAGGAGAGAGTTGAGAAGTGAGACAGGCTAGATGTTTAGGATAAAGATGATAACTGAAACTATTGAAGAGGATGGAATCATCCTACTAATTAATATTAGAGAAGAGAGAAAAGGTGGTAGCTAGAGCCTGGAGAGACACTAACAGTTAGGACATAACAATGGTTAAGCTAAAGCAAAGAGGGAGTATTCAGACAGTTATGGGAAGTACCAGCAGAGGGTACAAAAACCAAGAATGGAGTCAATATGAAGCTGAAGGTGATCAACATTTCAAAAGCTACAGAGAAGTCAAGAAGGATTGATAAAAGGTACACTAGATTTGGCGATTAAAAGATCATTGATAACTTTGGAAAGAATATTGTCTACTTACTGAATGATGAAGTCGAAGCCAGACTACAGTAGGTTTAGAAAAGTGATAAAAGAGAAAGTTGAGACACTGAGTATAAATGGTTTTTTTTTCAAGAAATTAGCAAAGAAGGGGAGATATAGGATAACCACTAATAGGAATGATAGGTTGAGTCTAGAGATTTTTGAGAATGGGGTAAATATAGGTGTATTTGTAGGAAGCATGGAAGAGTGCATTAGAAAATAAGATATTAAGATCGGAGAGGAAGGACAATTTGGGTAGCAATTTGCTTTAGAATATTGAAAAAGATGGGATCAATATAGGGAGGCTGGCTTTGGCAAGTTATGGGGTATTTTGGTTTTCATTCTGGCTTTCATCAGAAACTAGATTAAAAAGTGATCAAGGATCATATGAGAGGATATGGGAAAAGGAAAAAAGAGAAAGAAAAATCGAACTCAACTTATGACATCAATATTTTTGGTGATTTCTAAGGTGATGTATTCAGGTAGGTAAGGAGTGTCATAAGAGGCTTGAGGGAGCATCAAAGGGGTGGAACAAATTCAAGGGAATAGAAAATGAATGAGAGAAGGTGAGAAGGATTGCTCTGCTACTCTAATGGTTCAGTTGAGTGTAAATAATAGAAACCGATATGTTGCCCAATCAGCATGACATTGTGACTTCTTTCAGCTCTGTTCTTTCAACTCTGTTGAATAGCAACGGAGTTAAATGATAGGAGTAATCCAAGTCTGAGGTCTGGCAAGGTATTTATAATAGAACAAAGAGGCAAAGGATTCAAAGATTACTTTGAAGGAGCTGAAATTATGAAAGAGGAAAATGCTGCCTAGTTAGATTTGAAGGTTTGCAAAACTATTGAAGGGTAGAGAGATTGAAGGTCCTGGAGCTGAAATTATAAAGGAGGGAAGATGCGGCCTATTTAGATTTGAAGTTTTGTAAAAGTATTGATGGATAGAGAGATTGAAGGTCCTGGTATGGGTTAAGTACAACATGAGGAGTCAAAAGATAAAGGGAGAGAAGGAATTATAAGGAATTATCTTTTTGGAATGTGGATAGTTTTGCTATTAAAAGGAAGGGGAAAAGAACATTTGTGCAAGAAAAGATGACAAAGCACATTTGCAAAGAAATACAATCTCTTAGATAAATTAGCAAGGACAGGTTCTTCTAAGAATGAGCTAGAGACTTGAGTCTTAGATAAATATACCAAGGGGCCCTGTTGAAAGTAGAAACAATGTCTTAGCTAAGGAGAGCCGCAAAATATTTGTAGTCTATTAATCAAATACTTAATATCACCCTAAGCAAGTCACTTAATTCTGGTAAACCTCAGTTTCCTTATTTGTAAAGTGAAAGGGGGTAGACTCAATAATAGGCTTTGTCTCTATTCATTTATTTAATCCTCCACTCCTGGCTCTCCATAATTCTTTCTTCAGGATAATCAACAGTCTACTCAACCTGGAATTCACTCCACTCCAGCACCCTTTGCATCCCTTTTCTTTCATGACACTCCTTACCTACATCACCTTAGAAATCACCAAAAATATTGATATTATAGGTCAAGAGTTTGATCTTCTCTCTTTTTCCTTTTTTCTTTTCCCCATATCCTCTTTTATATGATCCTTGATCACTTTTTTCAACCTAGTCTCTAATGAAGGCCAGAGTGAAAATCGAAGATACCTTTTCTTCTATGTCTTTTTCCTCTGATAGGCCAGTTCCTCCTCAAGCTTCCATTTTAAGGAAAGTATCCCAAGGAGACCAAAGAAAAAGGGGGGAAAGCCTCACATACAAAAATATTTATAGAAGCAAATCTTTTTGTACAAATAGATCTTTTCCCCCTTCTTTGGATGCTTTTGGAATATAGGGCATGCACAGATTTATAACCTTTTGGGCATAGTTCCTAATGGTACTCCAGAATAATTAGATTGATTTACAAGTTCACTAACAATGTATTGGTGTCCCAGTTTTCCCACATCTCCTTCAACATCCAACATTTTCCTTTTTTATCATATTAGCCAATCTCTTATATGTGAGATGATACCTCAGAGTAGTTTTGATTTAAATTCCTCTAATTAATAGTGATTTAGAGGATATTTTCATATGACTACATAGCTTTGATTTCTTCATCTGAAAAGTACCTATTCATATCTTTTGACCATTTATCAACTGGAGAAGGACTTAGATTTTTATAAATTTGACTCATTTCTCTGTATACATGAGAAATGAGGCCTTTATCAAATATATTTGTTGCAAAAATAATTTTGGTTCTATTGGTTTTATTTTGCAATTTTTTTCATTGATTCCTGTGATATTCTTAAGTTTTTGTTCACTCAGATGAATTTGATTATTATTTTTTAGCTCCATAAAATAATTATTCAATAGTTTCATTGGTATGACACTGAATAAATAGATTAATTAGGCAGAATTGTTATTTTTATTTTATCGGCTCAACCTACACATGAGCAATTAGTATTTTTTTCAATTGTTTAGATCTGACCTTATTTGTATGAAAATGTTTTCTAGTTGTGTTCATATAGTTCTTAGGTTTGTCTTGGAAGGACAAGCATTTAATATTATCTACAGTTATTTTAAATGGAATTTCACTTTTTATCTTTTGCTGCAGAACTTTGGTTGCAATACAGAGAAATATTGATGATTTTATGGGTTTATCTTGTGGCCTGCAACTTTACTAAAATTGCTAATAATGTCAATTAGTTTTTTAGTTAATTCTCTAGGATTTTCTATAACATTTTATCATTTACAAAATGACAGTTTTCTTTCCTTATTGTTATTCTAATTATTTTGCTTTTGTTTTCTTCTCTTTATTGCTAAAGTTCACATTTCAAGTGCAACATTAGATAATAGAGGTGGAAATAAGCATCCTGGCGTCGGCCCTGATTATAGTGAGATTTCTAGCTTTATATATAATGCTCAATTAAGGTTTTAGATAAATAATACTTACTATTTAAGCTAATAAAAGCTTCATTTATTCCCGTGTTCTTTATTTCTTTTCATAGAAATAGGTGCTGCATTTTGTCAAAGGCTTTTTTGGTTTCTCTTGAGATAATTATGATTTTGTTGGTTTTGTTACTGATATGCTTAATTATGTGGATAGTTTTTCCATTATTGAAGCAGCCCTGGTATAAATCTCACCTGGTCATGGTATATGGTCCTTGTAATATGTTTCTGTGATTTCACTGCTAGTATTTTCTTTGATTTTTTTTTTTGCTTTATTAATCATTAGGAAATTGACTTATAAGTTTCTTTTTATTTTGTTTGGATTTTTGTTTAGATATCAGTACCATATTTGTTATATAGGAGGAATTTGTTAGGACTTCATCTATTTTTTCAAATAGTTTATATAGTATTGAGATTTATTCTTTAAACTTTTGGTAGAGTTCTCTTTGGAGTCCATCTGGCTCTGGGAAGTTTTTGTTAAGAAGTTTAATGGCTTGTTCAATGTCTTTCTAAGATTAGGTTATTTATTTTTTCTTCCCTTAATCTGGATAACATATTTTTGTTGGGATTCATCTATTTCATTTAGATTGTCAAATTTTTGGGATATAATTAAGCAAAATAACTAATAAGTGTCTTAATTTCCTCTTCATTGATGGTGAATGTGTTTGTAGATTCCAGAATTCCCCACCCAAGGGAACTCTGAGCCTTCTCTTCTCACTCCCACTCCCCAACCAAGGGAAAAGTTAATTGTACCAAAGAAAGAGAAAGTGATTCCTGCAAAGATCCCAAAGAAGTCCCATGGTAATTATAGAAATCAATCAAAGGGAGGAGGAACTGCAAAGCATCATTACATATGTCATTAGGGATTTGCCTTATACTTAGCAAGAGTTCTAATTTTGGGCCTGGACCCCAGGGTTTGGCCTATATACCAGCACACTAGGGTAAATACCCAATATCCAAGATTATATGGTGATCACAGTGAATTTTGTATTCTGCTTGCTGTGTCTTTGTTATGCTTTGATATAGCTTGCATTGGGTTATTATCCCCTTGTTATGGTTTTTAAGTCAATAGGGACCTTATACCTTTTTCTGTGCTGGTCAGTTTGAGGAAGTTCATAGACACACACAAAGTTATTTGCTAGGCACAGTATTTTGTAATAGCTTTCTCTCCTCCTTTGGAAGAGCTATTACCATAATTATACAGATTTCACCAATTAGGACCCTCAATGCCCTTTAATTTTTGATACTAGTAATTTGGGCTTTTCTTGTCTTTTTAACCATCTAAGCAATTGTATATTTATTTTGTTGGTTTTTCCATAAAATCAGACTTTAGTTTTAGTTATTAGGTCAATGGTTTTCTTTCAGTTTTGTTAATATCTTTCATTTTTAGGATTTACAGTTTGGGTATAATTTGGGAGTTTTAATTTGTTCTTTTTCTAGTTTTTGGTTGCATGCTCAATATTTCAATTTGCTCTTTCTCTAGTTTACTGATGTAAGCAATTAGAAAATAAATTTTCCTTTAGCTTCCACTTTGATTGCATCCTGGTATATTGCCTCATTGTTGTCATTTTATTTAATGAAATTATCAGTTGTTTCTATGATCTGTTCTTTGATCCACTTATTTTTAGGATGAAATTATGTAATTTCCCAATAAATTTTAATCTCTCTTTCCATTGTCCATTATTGAATGTAATTTTCATTACATTATGATCTGAAAAGGATGTAATTATTATTTCTGCTTTTCTGCATTTGGCTGTGAAATTTTTAGATTTTGATACATAGTCTCAGTTTTTGTATAGGTACTACAAACCAGTGAGAAAAATAGTTCTTTCTATTCTCATTCACTTTTCTTCAGAGACTTATCATATTTATTTTTTCCAGAATTTTATTCACTTCCTTAATTTCCTTCTTATTTATTTTTTGGTTAAATTTACCTAGTTCTTCAAAGGGAACAATGAAGTCCATCACTAATATAGTTATATTATCTACTTCCTCCTATAATTTATCCAACTTTTCTTCAAAATGTAAATACCTTACCATTTGGTTCATATGTGGTTAGTGTTGATATGAAAGTTCATATATGTTTAGTACCACATTATATTCTATGGTACATTTCAGCAAGATATAGTTTCTCTCCTTTTGTTTGTTTTTTAACTAGCTCTATTTTTGTTTTTGATTTGCCAGAGATCATGATTGCTACTTCTGCTTTTGTTGCTTCAGCTAAGGCAATTAAATTCTGTTCTGGCCTCTTAATCTTCTGTGTATCTCTCTGCTTCATGTGTGTTTCTTATAAACAACATATAGTAGAATTCTGGCTTTTGATCTATTCTGCTGTTTCCATTTTATGAATGAACTTATTCCATTGACATTTATAGTTATAATAATTAGTTACTATGTAAATTCCTCCATGCTATTCTCTTTTATTCCTTAGCCTTTCTTTCCTCATAAGAGTCTTACTTCTGAGGAAAAA
This sequence comes from Sarcophilus harrisii, assembly GCF_902635505.1. NCBI lineage: Eukaryota > Metazoa > Chordata > Mammalia > Dasyuromorphia > Dasyuridae > Sarcophilus > Sarcophilus harrisii. The sequence continues at coordinate 625,030,480 of NC_045427.1, forward strand.
TTATTATGATTTTCATAATTATCAAGATGATATGTGTAATAAGTATACTAATAATTTGCATCTCTCTAAGGTGCCTTTTCTGACATAGAAATCAGTGTCTTATATTGCAGCTTGAAATGATCAATCCTTGAAAATGTTTTCCTCTATATGTTAAGTGAAGTGAATCAAAGATTGTAAAACTCAATGCCATCACAGAATTCTGGTTCCTCCGCCACCTCCACCAAGTAATGACCCTAATGATTAGAAACAATCACTTAAGAACTGTTCCCACAGGATTAGAGAACACCAATATTATACTGCATTTATAAGCTTGTTGGGGAAGACACTCAGGCCCTAAAATGATTTCTTCTCCTTCCCATTTATGATTTCTACATAAAATCTCTATCTTTCCTGAAACAGGGAGAGGTCTTCTGCCCAGGAGAACTCCCAGTTTGCAAACTGTATTCTTCACTTTGAAAGTGACTAATTAAACTGCTACTTATTCTCTAAAACTTGCCTCTAAATCTACTTTGGAATAGGCTCCAGCTATTCTCAGTTTATAGACTAATACAGCAAAACTTTTTTTTTTTTTTAACACTTCTGATCCCTGCCTTTCCCAATTCTCTCCCTTACCCCCTTTACCAGTCCTCCTCCTTATAAGGTAAGATATATTTCTGTATTCAACTGAGTGTGTATATTATTCCCTCTTTGAGCCAATTTTGATGAGAACTTTTAAGCTTTGTCCACACCCTCAATCCCTCTTTCCCTCCCATTATAATATTTCTTTCATGCCTCTTTTATTTGGGATAATATACCCCATTCAATCTCCCTCCCTTCCTCCAGTGAAATTATCTTTCAAATGCTTTAATTTTATTTTTAAGGGTATCATGCCATCAAAAGCAACTTATAGTTATATGCTCTCCCAATATATACTTCTTCTGCTAGTAAAGTTCTTAAGAATTACAAATATTATCTTGCCATATAAACAGTTTAATTTTCTTGAATTTCTTTTATTTTCTCTTTTTTCTTTTTATGTTTCTCTTTTTGTAGAAGGCCAAAGATAGTGGGGAATCCTGGACAAGGTATAAGATCCTTTAGTCCAGTAAAAGGAACCCTGTTGATGCGTTTGGTTTGGCTCCCCATCCCTCCTAGGGGCATTTTGGCCTTCCTGACACCTGTGTCATAATTAACACAATGTTATATTAAAATGGCAAGGAAACATCTATACACCATTAGCAAGTTGTTTATGTGGTCCCACATGTGCAGTATCCTATAGTTAGCGCATGCACAGTGAACTATAGTTATGTAAGTGTATTAGGGTATATAAGGCTGAGAAAATTTTGCATAAATGGACTCCTATTTGACCATCCTCTTGAGTTCCACCCCTTCGCTCCTCACTCATGATCAGGATTTGGGTTGGTAGCAAAATCTTCTAGTAAGCAGGTCTGGGCAATTGGCATTCAACACAGAACCCTGGAAAGCAAAGCCACAGCAGTTTGGCTAACGAGGAATGATGAGTTCCTGGGACGCAGAAACAGGGTAAGTTTTAAAAAGAACAGACAAGTGGGAAGATTCATAAGGGTTAATCTAGTCACTTTCATTTTTCAGTCAAAATAGGGCAAGTGCTAACAAAAGATGAAGAACGCTTGGTTAGATTAATAAAAGGGCAAAGTTTGTTAGTAACTCAGAAGCAGATTACTGAGTATCTTTAGATAATTGTCACATGATGAGGAGAGATCTGGAGAGTGGTGAATGGAAGGGACCAGATAGGTTAACCTCTCAGGGCAGAGGGTTTGCTTGTGTCTCTCAGATGGTGAAGGAATCCAATGGGTGCCAATATGAAGTACCTGCCCTGTCCATTTGAGAGAGACAAAAAGAGAAGAGCCTGGGAATGAAGGAGAAGACCCAGGAAACATTAGGTGGTTCCATCTCTGACTATGCCTACCACTGAAAGAGCATAGCTGTTAGCCCTATGTGAATGTCAATTGACTAATGAATATTACCATGACTATAAAAATAATTGCTAATGAGACTGATGCAGGACTTCAAAACCTGAAGGAATCATTGGATTCCCTGACACATGAAATGATGGGCAATAGATTGACTTTTGGACTATCTTTTGACTGCTGAAGGAAGTGTATGTGGGGTTATGAATTAATAGTTATTTTTATACCTTTCTTCTAGGACTTATGAAAGTCTTTTATAGTATCTTGTTTATTCATATTGCTTATTATATCATTACTTGCCTGTGTGATTCCTCCCATGCTGAAATTTGTTTTGTAAATTTAACCAATGGTGTATACATGCTTCAGCGAAAACAAAAGGAAGTGGGAGATGTATTGGGCCATAGATAATGGGGGAACTCTGGGTGAGGTATAAGACCTTTTAGTCCAGGAAAAGGAATCCTGCTGACATGTCTGGTTTGGCTCCCCATCCCCCTAGGGGTGTTTCAGCCTTCCTGTCATGTCAGGAGGCTTGACAACCTATGTTGTAATTAAAGCAGAGTTATACTAGAGTGGCAAGGAAACATCTGCACACAATAGCAAGTTGTTTAATGTAGTCCAACATGCACAGCATCCTATAGATAGCACATGCGCAGTGAGATATACTGTATTAGAGTATATAAGGTTGAAAAATTTTTGAATAAATGGACTCCTCTTTGACCATAATCTTGAGTTCCACCCTTCACTTCTCATCCACGATCAGGATTTGGGCTAGTACCAAAATCATCTAGTAAGTAGGTCTGGACACGTTTTGGAGGTAAAAATTTTTATTCAACTCTGGTCTTTTAATTAGGAATGGTTGAACACATAAATGTCTGGGGAATGTTAGAGTAAGGAACTAACTTCTTAAAGCTTTGTTAAAACAAGATGAGCTTCAGAGCCAAATTCCAAGGAAGGAACATTTGGGCTCAGTCAGAAGGCAGTTCTCTCAATGGCAACTGCCTCTCATAATCATATATATAGATATAGATATAGATATAGATATAGATAGATATAGATATATATAGAGATATATATAGATATAGATATAGATATATATGTATATATATTTATTTGTATGGGTATATATATGTTTAGTGTACACATATATATATCTATATCTATATCTAACTATCTATCTATCTATATATATATATATGCTAAAACCCCACATATGTAAAGTGAATCAAATTCCCAGAAGACAACTACAGATAATGAAGAAAATAACTTAAAACAAAGAATACCATGTGGAAAACAGTGTCAGACAAGCTCCATCTGGTTTTTTTTCTTTGATTGCCTTCTTCTTTTTATTTGTATGAAAGACCAAAAGGATATCAGGGTTTAAAAAACAACTGGATATTGGGTATTTCGGGTCCAGAAAACCCTTTATAATTTGTTGAAAGAAATATCCCTGAAATGATTATGAAGGAGTACAGTTTGAAAATCAAAAATTAATGAGCTGTTAGAAGCTTTTTAACTCTTAAATCAAATAGCTGCCTGAGACAAAGGAAAAGAACACCATACTGCAATTTAGAGTTCCAAAAATAAACTTAATTTTAATCTGGGGCATTCTCCTTTTCTTTCAACCTTAATTTAGTGTAACCATTCATAATCTTCCTTATGACTAAACAGCAATTAGCCCACTCTTATCAGAAAGAGATTTTCGGGAGGATTCTGGGAAGGTGGTAGATGGAGTAAATTAGCAAATTTCAAGTTTTCCCAATTTCCCACAAACAGAACAAATTTGCATGTCAGGGCAAACAGAGACTCATGAAAAATAAAAAAATTGGGGCAGAACTGGGGTCCTCCTGATACAGTCTGAAAAGATCTAAAGAAAACCACTGGTTTGGGATTAATCTGTCTGAAGTGCAAATTCCTCTGGAATAGCTCTGCAGAACCATCAAGGGCCACTTCTGGCTAGACAGATGTGGCTGGACCCTCAACAGGAACCATAGAAACTTTCCTTCCCAAACAGTGGAGTCAGGACCAGAAGGACTGAATGAACCTCAGCTGATTAGGAACGCCAGGCCCAGCTATACTGCTGATAGGCGGCCCTGGGCAAGAAGCAACCAACACCCAGTGCACAAGCAAGGGGCAGGGATGCTGCTGGCTGTGGACACTTGCAGAAGGGTGGGGATCTTGGCTTGGGATTCCTGGTCAGAAGGAAGAGCTGAAGGGATACTTGAGACACCATCTGCCCACCCCACAATTAGAGGTGCTTAGACTAATACCTCTTATTTTTAAAAATGAATTGTCAACCATTGAAATAAATTATGGGAACAGGGAAGACCAGGGTACATTTTCAGAGGAGGACACTTCAGTATTTAAAAAAAAGCTTCCACCCCAAAGAATAATGTGAAATGACTCCCAGCCCAGAGAGATTTATAAAAGAACTAAAAAAGAATTTAAAAATTAAATGAGAGACACTGAGGAAAAACAAACAAAAACAACTAAAACTAAAAAGAAAACCAAGAAGATTATGAAAAAAAAAGTTAACTAACTAGAAAAGGAGATACAGGGTATCAAAGATGAAAAGAATTTTTAAAATTAGTATTTGGCAAGGGAAGTTAGTGAAGCTATGAGAGACCAAGAAATAACAAAACAGATTATAAAGAATGAGGAAATAAAACAGAAGGTGAAACATTTTATAAGAAAAATGACAGATCTTGAGAACAGATCAAAAGAGAAAATATAAAATAATTGACTGCCAGAAAGTTCTGACCAAAAAGAGAAGAACCTTGACACAATAATGCAAAAAAAAAAATTCAAGAAAATTGTCCTGAATGATAGAACATGAGGGGAAAGCAGAAATTAAAAAAAAAATCCACCAATCACTATCTCAGAGATCCTTTGTGGAAAACACATAGGAATGTTATTATCAAATTTTAAACCCCCAGATCAAAGAGAAAATATTGCAAGAAACAAGAAAAAAACAATTCAAATACGCTGAAGCTACAATCAGAATTGTACAAGACTTAAGAGCAGTTCCAATAAAAGACCACAGATCCTGGATTCATATGTACCAACAATCAAAAGAACTAGGCCTGCAGCCAAAAATATCATATCCAGCAAAATCATCTAATCTGAATGAGAAAAATTGACATTCAATGAGCTTGCAGATTTTCAGGACTTTCTTTCAACTAAATCCAAATTTTACAGGAAATTTAATATTAGAGCCAATATCAAAGATTAATTTTAAGGAACTCAACATGGACAAACTGTTTAAACACAGACGAATTGTTTATATTTTTACATGAGAAATGTATACTATATGTTTAATAGTCGCATCAAAAATAGGGTTTAAGGTAAAAATAATATACATGTTATACAAATGAGATGCAGAGGAATATACACAGAGGCATTATAGGGGAAGGCTCAGAGTTTGGAAAACCTACTACAAGGAGAATGGGTTAAATAACCCATTTAGGCAACACTACATTATAAGCGAAAAAGGTATAGCATCCTTGAAAATCTATAAAGAAATAAGAGGGGAGGAATAAGTGGATGGTAAAACAAAGGGTGAGGGAAGAAGACAAGGGAGGAATCCTTGGATTGAGGGAGGTTAAGTAATATAGCAAGGCAAGTTATGGAGCAGAATTTAATTAAAAAGTTAGCAGAAAACATCTGTGTATATGGTGTGAATGTATGTGAGTGTGTGTGTGTGTGTATGTATGTATCTATATTAGTATACATAAGCATATCTTTTCTTATCTGTAGCTTGCTTAGGGGTAATGGGTAGGATGAAAGGGGGGAAAGGAATAAAGTTCATAAGGCATGCAGTAGAGAACCAAGCAACAGTTTACAAGGAAGTACAGAAAAATGGTTCCATGGATATAATTTCTTGAGTTAGTAATTTTTGTTATATATTTTGAATCCTCCCTGGTGTTCTGCTGGCACATGACAATATTCTCTTTTATTTTGCTTTATTTTGTTTTGTATTTATTTTTGTTTTTCTTTTTCCTTACTATTTTTCCAAATAAAATTTTTTTAAAAAAAGAAAGAGTTTTTTTAAATCTTGGACCCTTACCAGTAGGAACCAAAGAGACCAGTGCCCTAAAGAGATGAAATTCAGAAGCTGAAAGCAGAAACAAGAAAAGGCATAATACCAGACACCATAAAACTGATCATATAAGACTTCAACGATATACACCCTAAAAAGCCCATACCCCACATTCACATACTAAAGACTCCATGCTTGGCAGAGATTGTAACCTACACAGGATTAGGCCTAAGGAGAGGATACAATGACATTACCAGAAGCAAATGACTATACTTCAGTATAAGAGGAAAACATTGTCCTGAACTCAAGGGAAAGAAACCCAGGTTCTCCAGTTTTAATAAAAGGCAAATCCAAAAATGAAAGAACAATAAAACTAGGAGAAAGCAGGATGGAAGAAGATTTCACTTTCCATACTTTTATTGATTGACCTTGGAATTTTAAATATATATGTTTATTTATAAAATATTTCCATATAATATATGTAAGTATAATTATATATAGTTATATATTAGTTGATCACTATACATAATTCTTATTAATATTCACACAATGTTTTGTTATTGTTACACTCATTTTTCAGTCAGTTCAGAATATTTGTGACCTCATTTGGGATTGTCTTGGTAAAGACAGTGGAATAGTCTGCTATTTTCTTCTCAAGCTCATTTTACAAGTGAGGACTCTGAGGCAAACAGAGCCAAGAGACTTGTCCATGTTCACACAACTAGAAAGTGTTTGAGCCTGGACTTGAAACACATACACACAAACACACACACATGCATTTTATGTAATATATACTTTATTTTATTTTTATATCATTTATTTTCACTTTAATTATATATGATATGTGTTTTGTAAGGCATATGCAAACATATATGTCACATACATTTACATAAAATATATTCTGAAGTCTGTTATACCAGAATGAGAATGGAGCACAACCTAATGCAAGCCACACCAGCATAACCTTATCCTCAGCAAACTGGGACCAACCCTTAGGTGTCTTGAATCAGTGATAGCAGTGCCACTTTCTAGACCACTTAGTCCACAGATAGTAAGGGATTAAACAACTATTTAGAAGGAGATTCCAGGGCCTCTTTGCTAGCACTGAGGTAGAACTCAATTGCTTTACCCATACTTGGAACCAGATTGCAGTCCTAGGTGGTAGTTCCAGAGTGAAGAAGAGCACTAGTAGACAAGAGTTTTTAGCCACAATAGAGCAGGGACCTTCTTCATAGTTCCAGTGCAGAAAAGAGTGCTTGTTATCACTCAAAGACTAGAGCAGATACCAGGAGAGTAGCAAAACAACTTCTCAGTTAGACCATACCACCCTGGAAGAACTGAAAACTTACAAGTTCCTAGAAGTATCTCTGAAGATATTTTACCTGAACAAAACCCTGAAGTTTAGGGACAATGCACCCTTACTGGTGCACTGGAAGGAGACTCAACTTTAACAGTGTTACAAGTCAAGTAACAGACTAGAAAAATGAGCAAGCAACAGAAAAGATTCTGACCATAAAAATTACTGCAGTGATCACTACAGATCAAAAGACACATTCAGAAAAAATAAAGTCAAAGCTCCTACATTCAGAGCCTCCAAAACCCCTGTGAATTGGTCTCAGGCTGTGGAAGAGCTGAAAAAGGATTTTGAAAATCAAATAAGAGAAGCAGAGAAAAAAATTGGAAGAGAAATGAAAATGAGGCAAAAAAATCATGAAAAACAAGAGACAAAAATATTGAAGAAAATAACACCTTAAAAACAAAGTATGCCGAATGTTGAAGGAAATACAAAAAGTCAATGGGGAGAAGAAAGCTTTAAAAATCAAAATTGTACAAATGGAAAGAGAGACAAAATTCACAGAAGAAAAAACTCCTTAAAGAATAGAATTGGCCTGAGATACCACCTCATACCTCTCAGATTAGCTAAGATGACAGGAAAAGATAATAATAAATGTTGGAGGAGGTGTGGGAAAACTGAGACACTAATGTCTTGTTGATGGACTTGTGAATGATCCCACCATTCTAGGGAACAATTTGGAACAATGCCCAAAGAGCTATAAACTGTGCTTATCCTTTATTCCAGCAGTGTCACTATTGGGTCTGTATCTCAAAAAGATAATTAAAGAGGAAAAGGACTGACACATGCAAAAAATGTTTGTAGCATTTCTTTTATAGTGGCAAGGAATTGGAAATTGAATAAATGTCCATCAATTGAGGAATGACTACAAGTTAAGGTATCTGGATGTAAGGGAATATTGTTATTCTATAAGAGGTGATCAGTAGGCTGATTTCAGCAAAGTCTGGAAAACTTACATGAAATGATTGCTGAGTGAAGTGAGTAGAACCAGGAGAACATTATGTAACAATCAACTACGATAGTCTTAGCTCTTCTCAGCAATATGGTGATTCAAGACAACTTTGAGAGACTTCAATAGACTTCAGGATGGAAAATGTCATCTGCATCTAGAGATAGAACTATGGTATCTGAATGCAGATCAAAGTGTACAATTTTGACCCTTTTTGGGTTGTTTTTCTTTCTCATGTGTTTTCCTTTTGGCATCATTTTTCTTTCATAAGATGACAAATATGGAAATATGCCAGCAATTGAGGGATGGTTGAATAAATTGTGGTATGTGTTTGTGATAGAAGATATTGTGCTGTAAGAAATGGTGAATAGGGTGCTATCAGAAAAAAAAACAAAACAGGAAAGACTACTATAAGCTGATGCACCATGAAAGGTACTGTATATAAAGTACAGCAATATTGTAAAGTTATCAGCTATAAATGGCATTATAATTCTCAGCAAAACAATGATCCAAGACCACTCTGAAGGACTTATGATGAAAAATATTATCTGTACCCAGAAAAAAGAACTGATGGTGTCTGAATAGAGATTGTAGCATACTTTCCAACTTTATTTTTGAAGATTGTTTTTGGCTTATATTTTCTTTTACAACATGACTAATATAGAAAATTTTGCATTGCTACATATGTATAGCCTACATTGAGTTACTTATCTTCTCAATGAGAGGGTGAAAAGGAGAAAATCTGAAATTCAAATTTTTAAAAATAAATGTTAAAAGTTATTTTTATATGTGCCTGGGAAAAATAAAATACTAAATGAAAAAAAATCTGTTAAAATATTGAATATATACCAAATATAGTTAAGGTTTCCTTTATAATCAGTCTTCTATGTTTATGCACTCAAAAACATGATTCCAAGAAAGAGTATATACAGACTTCATCAGATAGCTCAAAGAACCATGACACAAAAGGTGAAGAACCCCACTTTTAGTGCTTGTCTTGCTCCTGACTCAACTTCTTCACTTTACCCCTCTGCTCTCTCTAATCTCTCCCTCTGGAACTATAACTCAGTGACCTTTAAGGTTCTTACTGGTTTTAAAACCATGATCCTAAGATCCCATGAACTCTCTCAGAGCTCCCTGAAAAATCACTGGAGGAAGGTTAACTACTTCTGCATTTGCTAGCCTAACTGGGGCTGACACTCTAGACCCCAAAGGCATCACATATATCATTCCTTGTCAGAAGGGCAATACCAGTTTGGAAGTGAAGAATAATTGCATTACAATACTAAATGAACAAATTAGGAAGATATCGAATCTAATGTTGGAGACCTTGAAAAAGGTAAGCATTCAGCCAGAACAAGGATGTGGAAAGAGAAATAGAAACTAAAATTATGGGCCTTCTTTCCCAGTCAAAATCAGTTCTGCTGTTCATTGAAGGAACCCAATAAGAATTATAGTATCAGATAAAGTGATTTTAAAGATTGTGACAAATGTTTGCCTCTGATGAATAATCTATTCCTCCCTGAAATAATAGATTGGAATAAAATCTACTCCAGAAAAGTCATTATGCTACTGGATTTGTGGATCTCAGAGGTTTTGATAAGTGGCAAGAATCAAAATATAGATGTGAATTTTTGAAATTGGCAAGTGACCAAAGGCAGCTTGGTGCACAGTGAATAGAGTCAAGAACACCTGTGCTCAAATTATGCTTCAGGCACTTCCTGAAGTGGTACTTTGTATGACTCTGGGCAGATCAGTGAGCTCAATTTTCCTCAACCATAATAAGAAGATAATAATAGCCTCTATCTCTGAGAGTTATTATGAAAATCAATGAAATAATTCATGTAAATTGCTTTGGAAACCTTAAATCTCTGTGTAAATGCTAGCTATTACATGAACATATATAGTGTCTATGTATCAGATTATTATATATAATGCTAGCTATATCTCTTTGTTGAAAAAGCCACGTCTATCACAATTGATCATTGTATAATCTTACTGTTGTCATGTACAATGATCTTCTGGTTCTGCTCACTTCACTTAGCATAATTCATATAAGTCTCTCCAGGTCTTTCTGAAATCATACTGCTGATCATTTCTTGTGGAATAATAATATTCCATTACATTCATATACTATAATTTATCCAGCCATTCTCTAACTGATGGGCCTCCAATTGATGGGCATTTATTCAATTTCAATTCCTTGCCACTACAAATTTTTGCACATATAGATCCTTTTCTCTTTTTTATGAGATAACAGTTGTAAAGCACTTAGCAAAGTACCTGGTACAAAGTAGGTGCTTAATAAATGCATATTTCCTTCCTTCCTGCTATGAGTATAGAATACTCCATACAATATCAGACTCAATCTGTGTCAGTCATTTGTTGCGTAACAGTTTTTTTCACTGTTGGGAGGAAAATGGAAAAGAGAAAATATGTAAAAGTGACGATATTGGGGAGGGAAAGATATAAAAATCTTTGAAAAATATAAATTGGGGCAGCTAGGTGGCACAGTGGATAGAACACTAGCCGTGAAGTCAGGAGGACCTGAGTTCAAATCTGCTCTCAGACACTTAATATTTCCTAGCTGTGTGATCCTGGGCAAGTCACTTAACCCCAAATGCCTTGGATAGTTGAAAAGAGGGATACTGTAGCTCTTTACTAAAAGAAATAACTGCCTAAGAATGTAGAGATGTCCAAGCGTAGTGGGTTGTGTCAGGAGACAATGACCATCTCTTTCACTATAGGGATGTTCAGCCTGAAGTGAAGGTTGAATTTCATCAATGATGCTAGAGATAGAATTCTCTTTTTAGCATAGGTTGGACTAAGATTCCTTCCAATTCAACAAACCTAAAAGTCTATGACTTAGGAGATTAAAATGGATTGATTTTCCATTTTTTAAATGATCTTGCCATGGAAGGATCTCAACTAGTCTTTTCCCACTGTCATTGTATTAGCCTCTGTGGAGTCATTGAAAATTCGCAGCTTAGAGCATTAATTCTTCTAAACAGTTCAAAGCATATCATAGCTTTGCATCATTCTCTTATCTTTCTGAGTAAAAATGTACACTGACATCTTAGGAGGGCAGATAGGTGGCCAAGTAGATGGAGTGTTAGACCTGGAATTAGAAAGATCTGAGTTCAAAACCAATTTATGACACTAGCTGTGTGACTTTCAGAAAGATACTCAAACTTCTATTTGCCTCAGTTTCCTTATCTGTAACATGGGAATAATAATAGTAGCTGCCTCCCTGGGTGGCTGTAAGGATGAAGTGATATAATTTTAAAGTGCTTAGTTAGTACTGTGTCTGGCACATAGTAAGCACTATATAAATGTTAGCTATGATGATGATATGCGCAGTTAGGAGGGGAAATGAATAGAGGACTGGCCTTGGAATCAGGAAGATTCATCTTCTTGAGTTCAAATCTAGCTTCAGAGATTTACTAGTGGTGTGACCCTAGGCAAGCCACTTAATCCTATTTGCCTCAGTTTCCTCATCTATAAAATGAGCTGAGAAAGAAAATGGCAAACCACTACAAAATCTCTGCCAAGAAAATCTCATTAGGGGTCACAAAGAGTCAGATGATTGAAAAAACGTAAATACTAATAACATAGATGAAGAAGAGGAAGAGGGAATATTTTTCTAAGGTCACACACTGAACTGGAGGCTCCCTTCTCTACAAAGGGAAATATAGAGTTTCTTCTATCCCCTCTTCCCTACACAGTTGCCTACTTTGGACCCTCATGTTGGTCAGCATCTACCTGTATGCTATTAAAATCAGAGGAGCAGGAACAGAATCCTTTCTCCCATGATGAATATTTCTGTAGGCATCGAAGAAAAGCATGGCAAGTATAGATTTTTGGTTTTATTCACCAGTGTACAGAGACATCTAGCTACATTGTATGCACACCTGTGCATATATTCCATTCAGTGGCTCTTACATTGTGATAAAAAAGTGTTGCATTAATAGAAGAGAGTAGAGCATTGCGGTTCTAAGGAGGCTGCTACCTAGGGACTTTCCCCACAATTATATTGCCCTGTGTGGCTTGTTTCCATAGAAAGTGACATGCATTGGATTATGCTATGAAATGCTAAAGATTTAGTCACAGAAAACACCAAGTGTTGAGCAGTGATAACTTTATGTCAAAAGCTCTGTGCCAACTGTACACTTACACTTTCTGGTCCCACTTTATTCTTTAGGACATGTCTGGAAGGTTAGAAGTTATAAGGTAAATGTTATGCCTCAGTTTCCTGCCTCAGTTCCTCTGACTTGTTCTACTTCAGTTTCCTAGTGGCAAACCCACCCCTCCTTCCTGGCCATTAGAATTGAGATAATTAGGGCTACAGAGCTCTGGTCACTCTGGCATTCCAAAGGGTCATAAAATTTCAGATGGCTTATCTCAAATATTTGGGTATTGTGGTGGTTTTCTTGGAGGCAGCCTTAGTCTCAGTTGAAATAAATAATTACTCCAAAATTGCAGCTAGCTGGTAAAAGTGCAAACGTTTATTTCTCCTTCCAAATTAGCCGGTTAGTTGAGGCCTATCTCTCTGCCTGGCTCCAAGAGATCTTGCAGCTTTGTCCTTGGCTTCTGCCTCTGCTTTCTTCAGCCTCCAGCCAGCACCGAGTCGTGGCTTCTCAATCTCCAACTGAGGCGAGTACGCTTCTGTATCTCCCAGAGTGCTCTGTCTCCAACCCCAGTCGAAGTTTCCCAGAACTCCCTTGAGTCACTCACTGGAATTGTATTTATGCTACTTCTCTGAGAATGGGATTGTGGGATATCTCCCAGCATGCTCTCTGAAATCTCCCAAACATGTGAACTCCATTGAGTTCTTAGATACTTATGAGCTTCTCTAAAGGTGTGAACACAAGCATTGTTCAATCAGTTCCACTTAGTACCTTGTTTCAAGTTCTGGCCCAAAATATCTCTTTCTAAGATCAAATCAACTCCAATGGCTTAACACTTTGTAAAGATTCCAACAGGGTATCACCTGGGTCCAGACCTCCTGTCTCCTGCTAGTCCATCTTCTTGACCCCCAACTTGTCAGAATTAAAAGTTATGATCCTTTCCACTCTTGAGTTCACTGAGTTCAGTGCTCTGGCCCCTGCCCTTGCCTTTATTTCCCTGATAGCTGGAACCCTATGAAAGTCTCTGGCATTATTTGCTCATTGCTGGATACTTTGAGACAAGAGTCTGATCCAGGTGGCTGGCTATGGCTAGTATGACTTCACTAGTCTAAATTCTCCACTATTAAAATATTAAAGCCCTAATCTCTGTCTTGCCTCAGTTTCTCCAGCATTACACATAGAACAGGAGCCAGATGTCCAGAGTATTTAATTATAAGGACCACAAAAGGCAGATTTCTTGTGGTGCTGCTTAAAGAGCCAAGTTCAAGATTCTTCCTCTATGTGGCCCTGATATGGGGCCCTCTTCAGCCCTCAGTTTTCTTAGCTGTAAAATGAAAGAGTTGGACTAGATAGCCTCTGAGGTCCCTTTCAGCTCTAGCTCTGTGATCTTATGACCTTCTCAGGAAGAGAAGAAGCATTTTTCATGGCATATAAATGCATTATAAGGATTTAACAAAAATAACTATCATTTAAGCAGATACAAGTCAACTTGCTTCTCTACCTTTGACTCTCCCCTGAGTACCAGACCTGGAACATTCACCATGTCAAAAACCAGGTCATTATTTTCTTCCTCATCTCAAATTAACGAAGCCTTTCAACTTTTCTATTTCCATCAGTAGGGTGACTATCATTGCTGCCATTATAACCCATGGCCAGATTCAATGTTTTCTCCTTTTACTCTGATAAAGGAAGTCCAATTTACAGCTGACTAAAAGGCTCATTTTGGTCATTGTCTCCACTTGGGATTTCCTCTGATAAAACATCCAAATTGGGTTGTGTAGAGTTAATGTCGGGGTCTTCCTGAATGAGGGTAATAGATTCTGAGAAGAGCTCTCATACAAGCACTCAGAGTAACAGCCTTTATTTTATCCCACAGGGAGAGAGGCTCTGGGATCCCGAAAGTTCAATGTATCAGGAACCAGTGACAAACACGTAAATGACTGGAAGTACCAGCAGGGTAGGCGTCTGGGTAGAGGCTAGCTAACTGACAGAAGGCACCAACAGTAAGAATGTAGTTGGATCCTGAGCCAATTTACTGACCACCATCCTCAATGTTTGTTGTTTATCTACATGTTCTGTTGTTTGCTTTTGGATTTCTCTGAATGATGAGATTACTCATCTGTCCTTAGGGTATACAACTGAATCCTTTCCTCCTATTTCCACATCTCATGCCTGTACCCAATCTATCATCCAAATCCTGGAATGAGTATATAATGAACACATCAAACCCCAACTGAACAAAAAAATGATGCTGAAAAAAAGAACCCAACATTATTCCCAGCCAGTTGAATCGAAAGCTGATTCACTTTCAGATAGACGTGTAGCTTAGGAGTTGGAGAGAGGGTCCCAGTTACATTCAGCTCCCATTTTCCTGGCTCAATCTCTCATCCAGTGGGTAACCTACCTGATTCAGAAGAACCAGCCCCAACTACAGCTCCAGAGTCTGGAGGAATTTGCCTCTTCAGGTTACAAACCTGTTTGCTACTAAATTTGGTTTTTTAAAATACTTCAAGAACCTGGAAGACGAATTTTCTGAATTTTTTCTGTGTCTTGCTACCACTTATCACACTCATAAAGAAGTCACAGAAATCTTAAAAACTCGAAATTGTTGGAAGGAAGGAAGTGACCCCAGCCTTTCTTTTCCCGGAAATAAGGTGGGGAGAAAAAAGAAGGGACAAGGACCCTAACGCCTCAAAGTAGTATCTTAATTGTGACATATATTGGAACAATGTTTTATATTTTTCCAAGTGATTTAATATTACTCATCCCATTTAATACAATCAAATTACAAATAGGCAGGTTATTTTCACCCCCATTTTACAGATGACAAAAACTGAGGCTCAGCTAATTAAAGTGATATTACAGAGCAAATTTATAGAAAAGTCATGGTTGGTCAGTAGCAGTTGACTATTAGCCGTGATACTAAATCACAACACGATGTCTACATGGTGTATAAACAAGCTACCTCATCAGTATGCAGTTACCATTGTCATATGGGTGTAAAGAAAGACAAATGTTATTAGTAAGACTCATAAAAACAGTCAAGAATGTTTTGGAAAGAAATGAGCAGAACCAAGAGATCATTATATACGTCAACAACGATACTGTATGAAGATGTAATCTGATGGAAGTGGATTTCTTTGACAAAGAGACCTAATTCAGTTTCAGTCGATCAATGATGGACAGAAGTAGCTACACCCAAAGGAAAAACACTGGGAAATGAATGTAAACTGTTTGCATTTTTATTTTTCTTCCTGGGTTATTTCTACCTTCTGAATCCAACTCTTCCTGTGCAACAAGAAAACTGTTTGGATCTGCACACATACATTGTATCTAGGATACACTAGGATATATTCAACATATATAGGACTGCTTGCCATCTAGGGAGGGGTGGAGGGTGGGAGGGAAAAATCGGAACAGAAGTGAGTGCAAGGGATCATGTTACAAAAAAAATTACCCTGGCATGGATTCTGTCAATAAAAAGTTATTATAATAAAAAAATAAATTAAAAAAAGAATGTTTTGGAATTAGGACCAGAGCTAAGATCCGGGTGTTAAATATTCTATGTGAATATTAACGCCTTAGAAATTGGAAAACAGATCAGGGTTTGTTTTATTGTTTCATTCATTGCCAAGACTTAAGGAAGTGACACAGAAAAACTGTTAATCATGCAAATTAATTAAACTTCAAAATTGCTGGGATAGCTTTTTTCCCCTCCTGGAGAGTCAAATGTTAAAAATTTCCCAGCACAGGTATGCCCAGAAGTAATTTTGAGTGATAGAAGGACGTACCAGGGCAGGGCCAGTCCTGTGTGGCAGAATCTAAGAAAGTGGCAGGATGTGGTGAGCCCAATATGCTAGGAAGCTTGTTTTAATCTTGGGAAAGGGAGGCTAATTGCAGGTTTCTGAAAGTCTCCTTAGAAAGGCTATTTTTTTGGCAGCAATGTTAAAACTACAGTAGATGGAGAGATTAGAGGTGATTAGAGATAAATAATAAACCAGATGAAAGGTAACCAGGACCCAGACTGGAATGGTGGTTGTTTAAATGGAGAAGGAGAGAATTCCATGGAAGTTGGAAGTGACTTCAGGGACCAGGCAATCTCCCGCATAAAAAGAAGGGATTCCTTCTGCAACAAACCAGCAAGTGATAGTCCAGGCTCTCCTTGATGAACTTCAACCTATCCTGACCATTCCACCTATTCTGGCAGCCTCTTTCACTTCTGGACAGCTCTAATTACTATGAGGGTTTCTTGACATTCAGCCTAAAGGATTTCTTTTCAACTTCACCCACGGCAATTGGTCCTTTTCCACTTTCTCCTGCACTTCATCATTTCCATCTGACCACTCAACAAAGTGATATTTAGAGCTAGAGATGGAAAGAATTCTTGGATATTATCAGGTTCAACTTCTAATCTCATTCAAGAATGGCCTCTGCAACATCCCACTCATATGACTGTCCAGCCTCCTAATGAACACTTCTACTGGTATGAAATCATGATTTCCCTCATCTCTTAGTCACAAAAGTCTTGGTGGGGAACTATCTAACTTTATCCCATGGCAGCTGTGTGGAAATTGGGGCAACAAGGCTGCCATCAGCTCCCATAATGCTCCCTGATTGGCTGGCAAATAAACCTAGGAATAAGGTTAAGAGGTGATAGAGGGAAGGTATCAGGGCATCTTCTGAGTCCATACCTTATTAGGCAGCTTTGTAGGAGCAGATTTCTGACTTCAACGATGCATTCTATTGGTTTCCCTACTTCTACTTGTACCTGCATGATCTCAATAGTCTCCTACCCATTCGCCTTCCCTTCACTTTCTATGTCCCCAATCAATCTTGCCTACCAGATTCACCTTATGCCTCATCTTTCATCATGACAGTATTCTGCTCAGCAAGCTTCTCTAACTTTCCTTTGAAGTCTAAACAAAATCCAAATGCCTATGCCTGCCTTTTTAGATCCTGCAGAATCTAGCTCTACTTTCCCCTTTCCAGTTTATTTCCTTTTAATTCCCAACATTTTCCCTCTGACATAGACTGATTTCTCCTCTGCCTCACCCAGAACACAGTCAAGCCCACTTTTGTAAACTCCTGCCTTGTTCTTGAATGGAATGCTGTCATTTTCTCCTCTGCTAAGTTTATTCTATCCAGTGCTCAAGGCCCCAATTAAATCCCTGCTCCTCTATCAATCTGCTTCTAACTGCACCATCTTTCACTGAGCTCCCTTCCTCTTGAACATCTACAAAACTTGTAGTCTGCCCCATAAACCTGAGGCTATCTTTATCTATTTTTAATTTATTGTAAATGTAATAGATTTTGTCAGATTGTTCCTGAAATCCAGATGCACTGGGTCTGCTATATTTCCCTGCCACACCAGGCTAGGAATACTATACAAAGGAAATGATGTGACTGGGGTATGACATCTTATTAAACCTTGGCCCAGTGCTTGAGACCTGGCTCAAGTACCTTGCAATTATGAATAGGCAAATGTAATAATGATTCTTGTTTCTCTCCCTAGAAAGTCAGTAGGGACCATATCTAATAATGATACATCCTTCTTTCTTTGGGTCCTGGTCTAAGACATAATGGCTTTGCAATCTGTCAGCATTCTAGGCACTTTATTAAATTAAGATTATATGTAAGATATGGAGGATATATTGAATTATTTGCCATCTAGGGAGGGATGGAGGGAAGGGAGGGAAAAATTTTTGGGACCCAAGGTTTTGCAAGGGTAAATGTTGAAAATTATTTGTGAATATGTTTTATAAATAAAAGCTTTAATTTAAAAATACTATATATAGGGGCTGACCTGCCTGATAAAGAGAAAGTCCTTACAGGAGAGTTCCCCTAACCAATAAAATCAGTCCCTTTCCCCTTCCCATATTCTATTTTAAAGCAATGTTAGCTAGATCCATGGATGAGACTCACTGGAGTCTTATTGACTAAGGGAGGGTCTCTAAAGAAATTTAACTCTAATGCCTCACTGGGGCGTGGAGGTAAAGGTGTGTTAGAGTCAGTTTGAACCAGCTCGTAAGAGCTGATTATTAATTTCCATTGTGAACATTTGCACTTTGGAAATCACAAAAAGTATAAAGCAGCATTGGATTTATTGTTTGTTGATGTGATAGATTTCTAGACTTAAGAAATTATAAATAATAGAGAATAAATTTAAAAGTCAGTCACCAGTACAGTGATAGAATAGCCTGCCTAATGGGAAAACATCCATATAGGCACTCAATAAATATTTGCTGAGAGAGGGAATGAATCAGAAATCTTATGAGTGTGAGTGAATATTCAGCATATCAAGAGAACTGGCTATTCTCGTGAAACCTTCAGCAGGCTTACCCTAAGATTAAAGCACCTCAGGAAGGGAGATCTAGATTTGTTAGATAGAAAAGTATCTATCTGACTTGTGCATTTAAAGTCATATATTTAACATACTAGAGAAATCTAAAATGTTATCTCTGAAAAATGATGAATTTACTCAGGTTTAAAAGAGAAAAAAAATCAACTTAAAAGATGAATTAGTAGAAAAAGATTTTTCCTCTCTCATTTTTCAGACAATCCAACTTTAAAGTTGGAGGATATTTGAAGTCATTGAGCTGAAAGGGACCTTAGAAGCCATCCTTTACCATCTGTTCCTGAACAGGAATGAGTTTAAACATCTTCTCTTACCTCCGATCTCCAAGGATCCCATTTCAAGTTGACTAGAACCCAAAGTATTAGTCAAGTTTACTTTTGTTGAGCCTAACTCTGCTTCTCTGAATCTCCAACTCACAGCTCCTATTTCTGGTGAAGGGGATAAGCAGAAAAAGTCCAATCCTTCTTCCTTATGGCATCATATTCACATACATGAAGTACCATCCCTTCCTTCCTCTTCAGATTTAATACCACCAATTCCTTCAGTGGGTCCTTTACATCCCCTTACCATGCAGATCTCAAGAAATCCAGTGAACTTTGGCCTATTGCTGGTATCTAGCTGGCAAAAGGGACTCCATTTTTGACCACTGGTTGATCTGGGAAGATTCTATGTTCCAACAATTGCTTTGGTTGACTACACTTAGAGTTAGGAATATGAGGTTAGCAAACTTCGACTAATCCAGGTGTATAAGGTTAGCAAACTTTCCTAGTCACAGTGTTCTTATTATTGAGAAGGTAGGTCTCAATCCAGTGTATCCACAGAATGAGAGCTACTGGAGCAGGGGAGGTGGAGAAGGGGAGGAAATGTCTCCCACTCAGGCCCTGTGCATTAGCCCAGCAATAACAATCAGCTATAAAGACAGTCACCCAGGTGATGTAGGATTCATTGCTGGAGCCCTAAAGCAGATCTAAGAGATTGAAGAGTGAGGGATTCCTACAGTCTTACTTGTGGGTAAAAAACTCCTTGAATTGTGTTCTCTTCCTTCTTGGAATTTCCTCACAATAATATGATTGATTCTGAATTTAGCTGAAACCCGACAAAGGAAGGTTGAGGTCGCCATCGACCCTGATGCTATGGATATCAGCCCAGTTTTCTACTGCAGTAGCCAATAGTAATGCACTTTGGAAATCACAAAAACATAACGCAGCATTGGATTTATTGTTTTGTTGGTCTAGATTTAAGAAATTATAAATAATAGAGAATAAATATAAAAGTCAGTCACCAGTACAGTGGTGGAAGAACAGCCTGCTAAATGTAGAGGTGGCAAACAGAGAGAATATTTCTAGGTGAAATGGGCATGGGCAAGCTCACCCTAAGGTAACCTGTGACCCAAGTGGTGCTTGCTTCTGCCTGCATCTAAGATCACAGCCTCTCTCTGCATCCTCCTTCCTCTGAAGTGCCCACTTTCCCACCTGCTGCCTTGGGAACCCAACTGTGATGACCCAACCAAAACCACGCCTGCACCTCTCGCTGTTACAAATACTTTCTGTCCTGGCCACATTCCTACTGAGCCCTGCTTTTAATGAATTATCCTAAAGGGAAGCAAGGGATGAGGAAGGACAATTGATCAAGGATGGACAGAAGCAGCTACACCCAAAGAAAGAACACTAGGAAATGAATGTAAACTGCTTGCATTTTGTTCTTCTTCCCAGGTTATTTATACCTTCTAAATCCAATTCTCCCTGAGCAACAAGAAAACTGTTCGGTTCTGCACACATATATTGTATCCAAGATCTACTGTAATCTATTTAACATGTATAGGACTGCTTGCCATCTTGGGGTGAGGGTGGAGGGAGGGAGGGAAAATCAGAACAGAAGTGAGTGCAAGGGATAATGTTGTAAAAATTACCCTGACATGGGTTCTGTCAATAAAAAGTTATTTAATAAAAAAAATAAATTAAAAAGGGATGAGGAAGGAAATAAGCATTTTTATGGGAACTGCTATGTGACAGTAATGATGTGCTATTAAACACTTTTAATTAACATTATCTCACATTATCCTTATAATAATCTCATAAGGAAGGTACAATTATTAACCTTACTTTAGAGTTGGAGAAAACCCAAACTTAAGTTAAAAAGTTAGGTGATTTGGCCAGGGTCATACATTATTTGTCTGAGACCAAACTAGAACTCAGATTTTCCATACTAAGCACTTTATCCATGTATCACTAACTGCCTAAAAGCAGCTGTAACTTAACATGAGACAAAAGTTACTCTCTTTAAGACCTTCATATTTTATTAAGAGAAATACAGAATATGTACAAAATTGATATATCCCAACTAAATATAAAAGGGAATCATGAAATGCTTCTGGATGAAAGGGACACTTCTGAGACTTGAAATAAGGAAAGAATTTCCAGAGATCAAGGTGAGAAGGAGAGTATTTCATGCATTAGTGGAGAACAAGAATCTCATTTAAAGACTGAAAGGCAGAAGGTAAGAAACTAGATCTAAGGAATCTTTTCCCTGGAACCAATGGTGGATTATTATGGAGAAATACAGAATGTTTGAGAAGTTGTCCCTAACTTATGGAGAGAAATATCATGGAGGAAACCAAGTTTTCCCAAAACATCCTTTCATGGCATTGACAGAGTCAGAATTCTGCACCACATGAGACTATCTCTTTGATCCAATATGGTGATTTTTATATTTTAATATTCTTGCAGGTATTGGGCAGGGTTACTTAAGTGCAATAAAGATCTAATGCAACATAAAGCTAATAATTCATATTGTACCTAATCATTCCAGTTGGCAGCCTGCCCTCTGTTTTTATAATTCTATTTGTCCATTTTTTTGACATGTTCTACTTCCTCTTGGGTATTATTGCAAAATCATTGTAATCTCCTTCTACTACCTATATATAGATATATATATATATAAAAGCTGTGACCTGGTTTCCTTCAGGAGCAACAGTTCATTGGAAGAGAGAGACTTCTAAGTCACAATGGTAAGTAACAGGGTTCATCTTTGAAGGGAAGTAGAGATATTATTATTGGATTTTTGTGAGGTAGGAATTGGGGTTTCTCCTGAAAGTTGTCAAGTCTTCAGTGGGACTGATTGGCAAATTTTCTCATGGGCTCCCTATAGAAAGACTGTATGATGTAGAGAGGAAACAGGCCTACAAATCAGGAAGTTCAGGGTTCAGATTTTATCTCTCATATATCCTAGTTGTCTTTCACTTACCTTGCTAAGTCTAAAAGGAGCACAAGTCAGTTCTCTGCCTTAGTAGAGACAGTTTCTTCCCTGGAGCCTCCATTGTCCATTAAATCATAGATACATTATTTTTTTTATATCTCAATTGTAACATGTCAATTACCTCCATAAATTCTGTTGTCATCATGTCCTATTCCTGGGAAACAGGCTATCCCTTCTCTCAATATGATTGTACCTGCAGTCAGGCAGTACTCTGTGCCAACATCACCATCCCTGTTACTTTCTCCACTTCTCTCCCAAACCTCTTCCCTTACTAATGAATTTGTCCCTGATTCAAGAATTCAGAATCTTGAATCTGGCTTAACAAATGATGGCAAAGGAAAAGAATGGAACATTGTTCTTTAAGAAAGGAAAATATGAAGAAACCAGAGAAATATGAGATGATCTGAATGAACTGATACAGAGTGAAGAAAGCAGGCTCAGGAAATATCAAAAGAAGTATAATGATATACATGGAAAGAAAAACCTTGTCTTCTGAACTCAGATGAAATGCAATGATCAATTTTGTTTCCAAAGAATAGAAGACAAAATGTATTTATTGATAATAATAATAGCATTCACATGCTATTATGCAGCATGATATATGAAGCAATAATAGCTAGCATTTATTTTATATCTACTATATGCTAGGCATTGTGCTAAGTGTTTTACAATTTTTATCTCACAAGTCCCTTGGGAAGTAGGTGTTATTATCTCCATTTTACAAT
Source organism: Sarcophilus harrisii (assembly GCF_902635505.1). Classification (NCBI taxonomy): domain Eukaryota; kingdom Metazoa; phylum Chordata; class Mammalia; order Dasyuromorphia; family Dasyuridae; genus Sarcophilus; species Sarcophilus harrisii. The sequence continues at coordinate 625,053,206 of NC_045427.1, forward strand.
GCAGGAAACTGAGGCAGTTAGAGTGAAAAAGTGACTTGAGTCTGGCCACAAATTATTTGTCTCCTCTTGTCAGAAAAGTGGGTGACTGTGGACACAGAAAGTAAACTATACAGAGGTGTATTTATGGATATATACAGTGGATATTTGGAATCAGTATGATGAAGGCTTTAACCATGTATCTGTCACTAGTTGGGGCACTTTGAAAAAGGCAGAATCTTGTTAGGGTCTTGTCAAGGATTCAATTCTCCCATCTGTAAAACGAGGGTGCTACAATTAATAATCTTTAAATTCTTTTTAACTTTAAATCTATAATCCTGGACTCCTATGAGACCTAATTGTTTAACTGTGTTGGTTTGGCTTGACTATTTTAATAACACTTTTACAATATTCTTGCATTTGGTCCTCACAACAATGTGGGAGGCTATCATTGTCCCCATTTTGCTGATGAGAAAACTGAGACAGGCTGACTTGCCCAAGGCCACATAGCAGTGTCTGAGGTCAGTTTGGACTCAAGTAGTACTTTATCCTTTATGCCCTCTCTAGACACTGTTATTTCAAAGGAAGGGTCCATTATTGGGAAGAGGAACTGTATTTTGGGCAGAAATAGTGGAACAAAAATGGGAGGGTAGCTATAAAACTTAAAAAATTCTAGCCATTTGCCCTCCTAACTCTCCTTTAATGTTAATCTTTTCTTTTAAAAATAGAACACAATGCTACGTGTCCTCCTTGCTTTGGCTATCTTTGTGACATTATGTGATGCTCAGTGCTCTTTATTGCCCTTGGATAAAGATTCAAAGGAATTACAAGGTAAATCTTGATTTACAACTTTTTCCTGATTCTAAGGACAAGACGATTTGTTTAGAAAGAAAAGAGTCTGGGACAAGCTTGAATGATCTGTGTTCATTAGAGCCAAGATTCGTGGGATGGGAGTATGGGCAAAAGGCAGGAAAAATGGATTTAATCTAAAGATGTGCCTGAGATGGAAAAAATAGGCAGCTGTCTAAAAATACACTCTCCTTTTCCCACCATCTCCATGAATTAAGGAGCAATATTTAATTACTTAATGTCTCCATATGGCATGTATCTAAGGGGGAGCATGAGTCAGTGGTTAGAGAGTTAGGATTGAAATGAAGAAGATCTGGATTTAAATATTTAAATAACTTCTGACACTTAATCAACTTTGTGATGCTGAGCAAAGCAACAGGCTCCTCTGTTCCTCAAGTAGTTACAGAATCATTCCATGCAACAAGCATCTATTAAATATCTACTGTATGCAAAAACTTGCAACTACAAAGTTCAAATTAATCATAGAAAGTAAATTAAGATGAAAGAAAAAACAGAAAAAATCCCTGCTAACACATATCTTCCAAAATAACATATTAGGCATTTCCAATTATCACTAGGAAGGCTTAGAGGATGATTTAAAGGCTGCTCTTGATTTAAGGCTAGTAAAACATTGGAAGAGGTTAACAAGGGAAATTGTAGCACCTCCTTTGGAGATCTTAAAATTGCTCCAAGTTTTCCATTGTTAGAATGATGTAGTCGGTACCATTACGGGTGGTCTTCTGGACATGATAAAATCTTTCCTTAGAGGTATCAATTACAATTGGAAAGAGGAACTGTATTTTGGGCAGAAATTTCTTCTGATTTTCATATGTTCTGTCTTAGGTTGCAAGGATTCCAGTGGCATAATCCATGACTTCAATAGTGAATGGAAGGATAATTGTAAGAAGTGTAGCTGTACTTCAGAAGGAATAAATTGTTGCAGCATGTAGTTAAGGATAGCTCTTAATAACAAGCAGTAAAATGAAAAAATCTCTGATCCAGAAAGGACCTTAAGGACAATGGTATAGGACTGATCTGGAAACCAGAAATACCTATTTAAGAAGATGGGCCTTTGTTTAAAGGCCATTAGTGAGGACAGCTCCTTCCCCTGGTGGACACTACTCGTGGTTAGGAAGCTTTCATTGCACTTCAAAACATACTCTTCTCAGTCTCCATCTACAACTCTTAAGTCATCTCCCCGAGACCAAGCAACCTGAGCAAGAATATACCCTGTTCACCATGACAGAAGTTTCCTTTCTTCAGTCTATAATTCTTATATAATCTTTTATAACCCTGTTTCTCTTCATTTTGTTACCCTGTGAATGTGCCCTAAATGAAGGAACCTTTCCTTCTTGAAAGGTCACTCCCTGAACTGAACACGATATTCTGGATGTGATCCAATCAGGAAAGAGTAAAGCAAGACTTTAATCTCTGCAGTGGAAACATTGCATGGAGCCTTGAAATTGGTGTTGAGAAGATCTGAGTTTAAAACCTTCCTCCAACATATACATGCTGCCTTTCTGTGATACTAGGCAAGAAATTTGATTTTTGTAAACCTCTATTTCCTCAACCATTAAAAAGAAAAGAAAGGATTTTGACAGAGGGAATTTTCCTTGATGACGACTAAAATATCTTCGAGTTTGAAATCTAGGATCTAGGACATTTTACATTACAATCTCAGCTCATAACCTGATTGTGTGACCCTGAACAACTCACTGGACCAGTCTCAGCCTCAGTTTCCTCATCTATTAAAAAGAAAGAGGGGTTTAACTTTGATGATTTCTAAGGTACCTTCCAGTTCGAAATCTAGGATCTGTTATTCTTTTCTATTTAAATTCAAGGTCAGAAACTTTTTAGCTATGTGACTCTGAGCTTTAGTGCATGCTGACTAGCATACTGTGGGTGGATTGAGATGGCTCATTAGGTGGTTAGGGAAGACAGGTCAAGATCAGAGGCTCTCTGGAATAAGGGTGTGTTAATAAATTATTCATCCATTCCCAAGCATCATCCTAATCTTTGCCCAATTTTCTTTCAACAGGATAAAGTCTCCTGTGGGATATGACAAAGTCAATTGCCAGGAAATTTTCCTTGAGGAGTCCTGTAGTTACAAAGTTATAGAGAAAGCCAATCCCTTAAAAGCCTGTGAAGTCCAAGATTATGTGGGTTAACAACTCTGCCTCCTCCCCACCAAGTTTCTACCAAAGTCATTGCATCCCAGTGGAACTCATCCACTCTTGAATCAATGGTTCTTTCCTTGGAATTCAGACCTCAGATCTTTCTTTTATTGAAAGCATTGTGATCTAAATTAGCAACACGCTGATTTAAATGACAAGATGCCAGTTCTATTTAAATGATAAGGTACCAGTTCTCTGGCCTCTGAGATCTTCATACCTCTTGTAACCTGCTGTCTAATGAATACTCCAAGAAAATATATTGTCCTATAGCATGAAATGGATCTGTTCTTTTTCTTTTAAAGAAACTCAGTATTTATCAGTGGGTCTTTGGAGCTCAAACACTATGGTTTTTCTTCTACTCACCTCTCATTTCTATGTTTAAGAATCCTGGGACCTCATTCCTGGAAGAAGTAACCCAATTAACAATGGAAAGATATTTAACGGATGCAAGGCAGCGTTATTTACCAGGGATGATAACATTCAGTTGAGTAGTATCATAAAATACATCAAGCATATGTAGGAGAGAAAAGGGACATAAAGGGTCACAATAGGAGAATGAGAGACAACAGATGGGCAGTGTAAGCATTTTGTTGATATCCTTGAAGTAATAATTGAATGAGAGTGTATTGTCCTTCCACTCTAAGCTTAGGGCAGCCTTGCAGCAAGGAAAGTTTCTATAAGATTCCTACCAAGAGAATGTAATATTATATAAAATGTGATGTATTTAGATTTGGAGAACTTCAGATCAAATCCTTTCAATAATCAATCAATCAACACCATTTCTTAAGTACTTACTATCAGTCAATCAATAAGCACAAATTAAAAACTCTTATTAAGGGCAAGGTACTGCCTAAAGTTCTGGAATAGAAGGAAAGGCAAAAATCTATAGCGTTCCCTCTGGGGACTCACTCTCCAAACTCACTTGGCACTGAAACTTGTTTCCAGAGGAAAAACATCAGTTCTTCCTAAAGTTCCCAAAGTTGTTTAAAGAGTAGTAGATTCTATTATTATTCATGAGCTCCTATCTTGTGTGTCCTCCAATATCGATCAGTATTATCAACTTATAGAAAAACATTTTCTGAGAAGATATGGTGACAACAACAGGTAACAAAAGCATTATACAGTGATAAGTAGTATTTAACAAAACCAATAGTACATATTATCTGAAATGGTATAAGCTAGAAGTCCTCCCAATAAGATCAAGGATGAAACAAGCATTCCTATTATCACCACTACTATATCGATATTATTCCCGAACTGCTAAGTAGAGCAATAATACAAAACAAAAACTTGAAGAAATTAGAAATGGTAATGAGGAAATAAAACTATTGCTCTTTGCAGATAATATGAACAATGTAACTGAGAATCACAGAGAATCACCTAAAATTAGTTGAACTAGTTAATTTTATGCAAAATTACAGAGATTTGAAATAAACCCATATAAATCATCAGAATTTACAGATATACACACAGAAAATAGAAAAGAAATTCCATTTAAAATAACTATAGACAATATCAAATTTTGGGGATTTACCTGCCAAGACAAACTCAGGCATTATATGGACACGCTTACAAAACACTAAACTACCTTTTCATGCAAATAAGCAATTGGGGAAATATCAATTGTTAATGAGTAGCCAAAACCAATACAATAAAATGACAATTCTACCCAAATCAATATACTTATTCAATGTCATATCAAACTACCAAAAAAGTTGCATAGTGCTAGGAAAAGGAATAATAAAATTTAACTGGAAGAACAAAAAGCTTTGGCTACTCATTAACAATTGATATTTCCCCATTGCTTAATTTTCCTGAATTATTTTAAGATCAGATAACATTAACTTTATTAAGTTTTAAATTCCATATTCTATCCTTCCTCATTCCCTGAAATGTTATAAGCAAATTGATATAGGAAATACATGTGACATGATGTAGAATAATTCCAGAGTAGTCATTTTATAGAAGAATACAAAAGAAAGAAAGAAAGAAGATGAGGGGAAGGGAGAGACAGAAGGAAGAAAGAAGAGAGGTGAAGGGGATGGAGAGAGAGAGAGAATGCTTCAATTTGAGTTCATGAGAGCTAAAGGCCACTTGTAGTCTATCAGTTCATTTACCTTCAACTGTTGTAGCTTTTGAAGGTCATAAATGACAGAGTTGAAATCAAATAACTGTTCATAGAAATCTTCCCTATAGAAAGAGCATTTACTGAGAAGATGTAGTAACATGAGTCCTTCATAAAACATTCCACCACCAATTCAGGAGCACACTTTCCCTTTGCATCCTCACAAGGTCCCTTGGGGAAATGGCTCAAACTTAAAAGCACAGATGCAGGGAGAGATGTATCCTTATACAAACTATTTATAGGAATATTCTATGAGACTGTCAGGTTCATACCCAACAGAAATCTGGATTGCTTGAGATTGACCAGTTGTAGCATGGTACAGTACATAAAGTGATAGAGATGGAGTCAGAATGATCCGGATTCCAATCTTGCCTCTGTCACTTATTAGCCTAAGATAATAAGAGTGTCATTCTCAGCAAACATTTAATTTTGTGAACCTCAGTTTCTTTATTTGCAAAATTAGAGGGAGTAGCTTCAATAATAGGCTTTGTATCTCTTCACTTCTTTATTTCTCCAGTCCTGGATCTTAATAATTTTTCTCCAGAATAGCCAGGAGTCTTCTTAACCTGAAATTCACTGCATCCTAGCAGCCTTTGCACCATGGAAGATGGTGCATCTTTTCTCCTGATTGGCCAGTTTCTACTCTGCCTCCATTTTAAGGAAATGTCCCAGCCAGTCATGTTCATTTTTCATTCCTCTCTGGGTTTCCTTCTGACTCTCTGGACCCTGTGCTCCACCATAGCCCGGAAAAGGTGTTTTCTCTTCCTCATCCTACTGATGTTTTCCAGTTCCCTTTATGTATTGTCTTTCCCCAATAGAAGGTAAGTTAAGAACCAAGACTCTCTTTACTTGTATTTATAGTATCAATCCCCATAGCTGGCCCACCGTAAGTGCTTAATAAATGCTGTATTTCAGAATTCTCACTCTTTTTGTTGTTGTTTGTTTACATTTTATTTTTCTCATTTTTTTCCCTTTTTGATTTGATTTTTCTTGTGCAGCAAGATTATTGTATAAATATGTATGCATATATTGGACAACATATTTTTTACCATATTTAACATATATTACATTACTTGCTATCTACTGGAGGGAGTGGGAAGAAATGGAGAGGGGGGAAGAAATTGGAATGCAGGGTTTTGAAGGGGTTAATGTTGAAAAATTATCCATGTATATCTTTTGAAAATTAAAAAGCTTTAATTAAAAAAGAAAGAAAATCTAATCACAACCAAAGAAAGAATTCCAAATCTCTCTCACATAATTTTAGCATGTTTTCAAAATAAAGGAAAAACATTTCATTTTCGTAGCAGTAAACAAACAAATGAATGAATGAATTCTGTGTGACAATTCATTTCAGCCTCACTGGGTCTCAGTTTCCTCAAATGTAAAAATAAGACAGTTGTTAACAATAGCTTTTGAGATTTTTTTCAGCTCTAAAATCTATTATTTAAAGGAAAGACTAGCATGAGTCAATAATAAGGGGAAATCTTCTGACTGAGAGATTGTAAACTGAACAGAGGGTAATCATTCCCTAGAATAAATGAAAATGAAGCTTAAATTATGTTAAGCAAGACAGGTGATATAAAGTCCAGATTGGTCACTCGTAGGAGTGATAACCAGGAAGTAAGCCCATAGAAATCTTGGAACCAATCAAAATCTCTTGCTTAGGTTTGCTGCTGAAATTTAACACAAAATTCAAGAAAGGTCATGGAGTTAATGCTTTATCAGAACTCAAAATGATCCTTGGAAATTTAAAACTTTCTGATATGGTGCAGTTCTTAGAGAATATATAGCAATAACCTCAAGAGTACCTGGCCATGGGAGTAATGTAGTTAGAACTGATATAGTTCTTCCCTTAAGCTATCTTGCCCCAATTTATTTTATCTGACCAGGAAACTGAGATGACAAATATTGCTGGGCTGTCAGATAACAACCTGCTGGTCAGTGAGACTAATGAGCAATAATAACGAGGTACTTAAAGGCAGCACAGGCACAGAATAAAATTGGATACTCACCACTTGACCTAGTGATGTTTCAGGCCTAAAAACACACTTCTGGAATGTTTCCTAACTCTCCACCAGCCTACCCTCCAGCTCTGCCCAGGTAACAATGGATACTGCACCTGTTCACAAAATCAAAACTACTCTTTAAATCCATCTCTAAGCCATAAAATTAGCATATCAGTGACATGAAACACCTGGTCTCTAACTTTTTCTTATAAATTTACCTTCTTGCTCTTGGTCCTTTCTTAATTTCTTTTAGTGATCATATAGTTGTTAGTAGCATAATTTCCCCCTTAACTTGTAGAAAAATTAATCTTGCAAATTCCTTGACCATACCTGCGACAGCAATCTGGGACTCCATCATTGCTGGAGACCTCAATATTTCTGTTTCACGGAGTTGTGTGTTCAGAGAGTTTATGGTGCTAGTTCAAACTTTTCAAGTTTTGAGGGATATGGCAATGACCTAGTTGGGGAGCTCTTCGGCAAATAAGGGGAAAGGCTAAAGATTTATACTGCCAAAATCAGTAATAGATTAAACAATAAGAGATAGAAATATCTACAGCAGAAATGTGAGCAAACCCATGTTCTGCAAAGTTGGAGATATAACAAAAAGGAAAAGTCTCCAGTGGTTATTCAAAGGATTAACACCAAAGTGAGCAATAAGGAGTTGAGTTTTGGGGAGAGTTTGCTCAACTTAAAGCACTCAGTGTTATGTGGATGGTCACTTTCCAACTCCTTTGAATTAATCTCACCTGAAGCTGTTCTACCAGACTCATTGCCCTCCAAGACAATATGCATGGTGGACTTGAAAGAATATTTCAGATCTTTAGATACAGATTGATAGATACATAGATTCACACATTATCAGATTGGAAAGACAGACAGACAAATAGGTAAATATATACATACATAGGTAGGTAGATGGATATATATATATATATATATATATATATGTATGTATACTCATAGACAGGATAGATGTTGGAATCCTTACAAAGTGTTAAATCATTAGAATTGATAGAGACAATAATTATCTAATTTTGCATGGTTCAGTATCATTGATCTGATCCTACAGGGAGATGTTATGGGCCAGAACGTGAAACAAGGTACTAAGTGGAATTGATGGAAGCAATGCTTGTGTGCTTGGGTTTGCACCTTTAAGCGTTTACACATTAGAGGTCGCACATTGGAGCTCACACATTGGAGTTCACAAGTAAGGGAGGCACACAAAGTTAACTTTGTAACTTTGTGAATTCACACCTCCCATAATCCCACTCTCAGAGGAGGAATCAACCTTTTACACCAAGCATAAAAAGAGCTTCAGTCAGTCAGTCAGTCAAACAGTTGGTTCAGAAGAAGCCACGAGTTGGAGTTGAGCTAGAGCCAGAAGTCACTTCGGAAGATTGACAGAATGAGAGTTCAGTTCGGGAGATTGAGAAGCTAATCTGCAGTCGGGCAGAACCAAGATTCAGAGAGAGGCTGAAGCTAGCAACAAGAGCTCTCGGAACCAAAGAAAGCTAACTTTAGGAGAAACTATAAAGAACTACTTTAACTTTAAAAATACTTTAACAGGCTGCATTTGAAGTGATTATTGATCTGAACCAAAATAAGGCTGCCTCCAGAAACCTCTCCAAGAAACCTGCTCCCAGCAAGAACGATCATATTATATAAAAGAGAACGCCACAGATAGGTAGATCCTGTCTATGTGTATAGATAGATAGCTATAGATACATACATAGGTACATAGATACATACATAGATACATATATAGATACGGAGACAGGAGAGATACATGGATATGTACTACTTAAATAGACAGGATAGATAGTTACATAGATTAGATAAATACAAACATAGGTACATAGATACATATATAGATACATAGACAGGATAGATACATGGATATGTACTACTTAAATAGATGACAGTTACATAGATAAGATAGATACAAACATAGGTACATAGATACATAGACAGGATATAGAGATAGATAAATGATAGATAAAGAAAACCATAGTATCTGGCATATAATTAGCATTAATAAATTGTTGATTGCTCTGGTGGTCCCAAAGCACAAAACCAGGAGCAGTGACTAGAAATTGCAAAAAGGCAACTCTACTTTCAGGATAAGGAAAAATCTTCCCAATAATTAGAGCTTTCCAAATGCAGGATGGCGTGCTAGGAAGGTTGTGGTTTCCTCCTAGCTAGCAGTCTTCATTCATTGGCTTGATGGCCATTTGTTGAAGATGTTCTAGAAGATATTCTTGTCCCCATTCCATTGATGCTAGATGATATCTGAGACTCCTTCTGAACTATAAGCATGAAAAAAATCTGAACTGTATAATTTTATTATTAAGAGAAATATAGTTGGGAGTGGATTCATAAACAAAACCTAAAATTATGTTATCTACTAAAAGAATAGTTAAAATAATACTCACATGATAGATATGAAATATAGAATGAGATACACATTTTTGGACACAACTAATAATTCATCTTCTTTGATTTTATTGTGAGAACTTGCTTTTTATTTTTCTTTTATTATTCACTTGGGAAGGATGGGAAGTATTTAAGGAGAAAAGAGAAATAAATGAATATGAAAAAATATTTTTTTTAATTGAGTGATACTAATAGACTAAAAATAAAAAGTTTGACTAAGACATCTTACAAGTGCCAGCAGAGGTAGGAATAGTGACAATTTCAAATTGGGGTTTTTATGTTACTAAAAGGCAAAACAAGTGAAAGAAATAATAATACCGAATGTGTATATGCCAAATAATGTAAGTGACTAAATATATCAAAGAAAAACTAACATGGTTATATAAGGTACAATATACAGAAGCCTAGTTATAGGAGTTTGTAACCCTCTGTTATCTAAATAGGACAGATGAAACAGAAGAGGAAAACGATAAAGAAATTACAGTCCTGGAATAATCAACTCACAAGTAGTATTAACCCAGATGTCCTTCTCATCCCTTAAGTTCTTTTTATTGTCTTTAAGCTAAACATAACATCCTCTCTCTGCTGCTAACTCCCCCATGTCTCCCTGAGTTTGAGAATCAGTTTCCTTTTTTTGTTTTGAAACATAAAGGAGTTGGACTAGTTATCTAAAGCTCCTTGCCACTCAAAAAAATTTCATGATTCTAAGAGAGCAGGGAAAAAAAAACAGGGTATATATATTTTTTCCTTTTAAGTGTGTAAGGATCTTTTCACAGAAGTATGTAAACCACTTAAAACTGGGGTTCACATGAGAAATTTGTCAAGAGGTACCAGGGATAGCTTACAATAAACTATATTGTCCTACTGAATTTAACTAATTCCTTTATGTCTTAGGTGCATATGCATGCAAAATAAATGCTAGAATATATTTCCTTTCAAATTCATTGAATTTCCTTTCAATTTTTTTTCAAAATTGAAAAAAATTCCAAATTTCCTTTGAAATTTCAAATTTCAATACTTTGAAATTCCTATAAATTTCAGAATACATTTTCCTGGGGAAAATATGGAAATATATTTCCCAGGTTCCCAAAAACTTGGGAAAAGAAGGTTTTTTATAGGACTATACCTGCTAAACTTTAGAATTTATTTCCGTTCATGTTGAACAGGGATTGTGGAAAGAAAGCCACAGGGTATGGAGACTGAAAAATGTGAGAAAATCTATTCTAAAAGAAGTCTCATTTTTATGTGAAAATTAAAAAAAAAACTCAAATTATAGTTAGATCAGGAAGAAAATCAAGGAAATCAACTATTAAAACACCAGATGTTGATACCATCTAGAAAACTTTGGTGGTCAAAACTGCTCTGCTGGGAAAATTTAAAGACTAAAATAACCATATTAACAGAGGAGAATAAAGAGAATAAAATGAAATGTCACACCTAAACACTATAGAAGGGAAAAAATATACTGATTGCTTAATGCCCACCAAGTCATTTATCCCTATTCATACTCCAATGATTCTCAAAACTTTTCAGTCTTAAGGTCTCTTTACAATTCTTAAAAATTATTGTAGAGAGAACTCCCAGGATCAATGAAATCCTAAGTCAAGGCTTTCTCACCATCATCTTCATCATGTTTTTGAATGAACAGTGAACTGAAGAGGTACTCGATCTTATACGTACTTCCAGTCATCCATATGAAAAATTATCCAATAGAGGAATAAACCCTTAATTCTCTTTGACTTTTCCATGTCCTGGATGGACCTGGGGGTGAGAGGGTATGGTTATGGTAAAGGAGTTTTATTAGGACTTTTCATTCTCTGGGTGAGATTAAATTGTCAAAGAGTTTATATTTTTCATTAAGGAGATCCTAAGAGGGTTGCATGTGGGTGAGATGGGTGGGAATCCTATTTCCTCAATCTCAAAAATGACTTAGCAAACTAGGCAAGAAAGAGTAGCTTGTAAAATCATGCTTCTGTGTAAATGATGATTGGTTCTACCAGTCATAAGCCCAAAATGTAGATGGAAAAAAGGATAAGTCAAGGATCAATGGTTCACAGATTTAATGCTGAAAAGCATTGTAGAGTTTTTCAATTTGTCTTGAGAATAGGACCTCTTGAGATATTAAGTGGTGAATATCTCTGGGAAACCAAGCCTGCATGTTGGCATCCTGCCAGCCTGAAGATTGTGGAAATTAATGTCTACGGCCTCTTTAGAAGGTTTGGTGGCAATTCCTCATGAAAAACTCTCATCCCTCTCTGAAGAAAAGACATAAACTAAGCGGGGGGTAATCAGGAGACTGGAGTGAGTTTTAATAATAGTAATAATTACAGATTTCTATAGTGCTGTAAGGTTGTTAAAACATTTACTTCACTACCATCTTGTACAGTAGATAATAGAAGTATTATTCCTACAATTACCATTTAACAGATGAGGCAGCTAAAGCTCTGAGAAGTTGTGACTTACATAAAGTTACCCAACTCAACTATGGGTAACAGTGATTCCTGACCCCATTGTTTAATGGTCCAGTATATTACATTTCACCCCTCTCCACATCCAGGGTTTTCTGGTATCCTTAAAGGTTAGAGTTTCCACAAATTGTATCCCTATTTTCAAAGCCTCCACAGCACCCCAGTTCTATTACAAAGGAATATTTATTTCAAATGTATATCAAGAACAAACATACAAATAGTCTTTTAACATGATTTCAGTGTCTAGGGAGGGGAAGAAAAATAAATTTACAGACTGACTAAGTTCCACTAAGTTCCAAGACCAAAGTGCTCTGGGATAGTTTCCTAGGACTCTGGCATCTAAGGGCATCTAGCCTAAGTTCCTGGCTCCCAGCTTGCCATAACTAGATTCCAGGTCTAAGAACCCCTGACTTGTGCTCAGAACTGAAAAGGATAAATGAAAGAGACCCATCCCCCCAAGCCTAATAGGGTGCCAGGACCTAGCAAGGAGAGTTAAATGGACCAAACCGCCACACTCAGCTTGCTTCATGGTTCCCATTCTTTAGAAGTTTTTAACTCCCTCAGTACCACCAGAAAGAGAAAGCAAGACTCTCTCAGCCTGAGACTTAAAGATAGAGCCTCAACTCCAATAGACTTGTGATTGGAAAGAACCATCCACAGACAGAGAGAGAACTATGGAGATTGAATGTGGATCAAAGTATAGTATTTTTACCTTTTTTGAGGTTATTTGTTTGCTTGTTTTTTTCAATTGTGTCCCCCCCCCTTTTGAATTGATTTTTCTTGTGCAACATGATAAATATGGAAATGTTTAGAAGAACTGCACATTTAACCTACATTGAATTACTTGTTGTCTATGGAAGGGAATGGGGGAGAGTGAAGAAGAAAAATCTGGAAAACAAGGTTTTGCAAAGATAAATGCTGAAAACTATCTTTGCATGTATTTGGAAAAATAAAGAGCTATTTTTAAATATAAATAAAGATGAAGCCTTTTCGAGATAGTCAGACAAAGAATATAGCCTGAACCTACACATGAAATGGGGAAACACAAGACATCTCCCAAATATAAGTCTCTGCTATCTCCCATTGTGGATGCCTCCATCTTAGGGAATCTGATCATATACAGAGCATAGTTTTAAATGTCTGGGATGGGTTTGATTTAATCCAGGTTTTCTGATTACAAATCTAGCCATTACTATGGGGTTTTGTAGAATTTTCTTTTTCCTGGTAAGTTACTGGGGTGAGAGTTGAAGGGGGTAGAAAAGGAAAGGAAGGGAATAATCATTTATTTAATGTTTACTATGTGCTAGGCTAAGAACTTTATAAATATCTCATCTGATCCTCACAACTCTGGGAAGCAGGTTGCATTTTATCTCTATTTTACAGTTAAGGAAACTGAGGCAAATAAAAGATAAATGACTTGTCTAGGATCACACAGCTACTAAGAATCTGAGATTGGGTTTGAACTCAGGTGTTCCTGACCTCTTTTGTCCAGAGCTCCCTCTACTGTACCACCTAGCATAGTAGTAGCATGGCTGAGAGAGCTGATTTCTCAATGAGTGAGAATCTATCACTCCAATAAGTGCTAATTCTTCTGATGTTCCCTGTTATTGAGCTTACTCTGTCCCATAATTGGCTCAATTGCCAGGAAGGTTTATCTGTGAACAACTTGAGTCATACTCCAAACATGTAATACTATACATTGCAGGTAGCATTCATTATTGATTGCATTCATGAACACTATTAGCAGGCTTTCAATTTTGTTCATTTGCCATAATAAGCCGGCTTTAACAATCCCTGTAAATTCCTGATAAGGCTATTCAAAGAAGTCATTGAAAATGAACTTCCTATAGCAGGTCACAAGGTAGACCAAAAATAGAATAACAATCATGGTAATAATAATGATTAGTCCAATAAAGGAATAATGAAATGATGATAAATAGCTCTGCACTATGCTGGTAACTTTACCTTATCCATATGAAAAAACCATACAAGAAATATGTAAAATGTATCAGGTACAGATAGTTTTCTTCTCTACAACAATGCCCATTCCTTGCACAGATCCTAAAGGTTGAAAGATAGATTATTTGATGCCATATAAAAACAGTCAAGGGGAGGCATAGAGGACAGAGTCCTGTGCCTGGAGTCAGGAACTTGAGAGTTGAAATCCAGCCTCAGATACTTACTAGTTATATGACCCTGGATAAGCCACTTAATCCCTATTTGTCTCAGCTCCTCATCTGTAAAATGGGGATGCATGAGAAAAGGAAACAACAAACCACTGCAGGATCTTTGCCAAGAAAACCCAATAGACATAAAGGTCATGAGGTCACGGAGTTGGAAAAACGGAACAACAAAACAAAATCATCCCAGTTAAACAAGAATCTAGCAAGCAGGATCCCTCGAGGGTGTGTGTCTTACACCGACTAGGAGCAGTGTACCTCCAGACCACACTCCAGAGATTATCCTCTCCCCCAAACTCACCAGGGGAACTCATTTAGTTCTGGCATTCTACCTAGGAAATGAGGTGCCCTGAGTGCTAGATGAGTGAGTGAAAACCCTCCTAATGCATTCTATCTAGCCAATTTAGACCAGGTTTTATATCTTATCCAGATACCCACCAGGAAACCAAGGTCTAATCAGAGTTTGGACATTGATTTTTTAAAAGGAAAAGGACACATAGATTTTATGCTATCATAAAATGTATTTTCTTTGAACGTTCAACAGATGACAGATTATAGGAAGTATGGGCACAACCTAGACTCCTAGAAGATCTCAGAAGCCACACAGGTGGCACTCTGTGTTCTGAATCAGCATGTCTGACTTGAAAAGGCTTTTGAGACAATGAAGACCCAAAGTCATGCCCATTTGGTTCCCAGCCCCATAGTGCTCTGAATTCTCAGGAAAGGGTCATTGCTTCAAATGTGAATAAATTACATTGGATTGTGGTGACTTTGGCAGCAACACTGGAGGAGGTAGAATTCGTCCATATATTCAGAGACTATACAGGATATATTTTGGGTTGGCTTTCTTCACAGCCTTGTAGTGACAAGATATAATATCAAAAATTTCCTTACATCTGATTTTGTCATAAGACAAAGGAACACAAGTTCTATTGGTAGAAGAAAGAGCAAGTATTAGAAGGGTTCTTAGAAGCTTGCTCGGGAGAGGCAGCATGGTAACATAGAGAATAGTACAGAGTTGGCCATGGAAACAAGGATACTAGGGTTCAAGTCATGTCTCTGACACATAGTGATCACATGCCTCTGGACAGACAAGGTGATAGCACACATGGCTTGAGGGAGTTTCCTCACTTGGTGATTCTCTCTACAAATTAAATCACAGATCTGTTCCTTATCCCTTGTGAATGAATGAATAGGGTGAAGGTGACCTGTAATTCATTGAGAAGCTTACCCTTTTTCCAGATACCTTTAGAAGATGAACAATCCATGTAATGACTACTCTCAAACTACCCAATGCTGGGCATTGAAGGAAGGCTCAGCAGGGCACCAAAAGCCACATTGTATAAGTGCTTTGAACATTGAATGGTTCTCAGCTCATATTCCCTCTTTCAAGATTTACACATGGGAATATATAACTTTACCTCATCCATATGAAAAAACTGAATTTCACAGGAGTTGACAAATTTAATTATGTCATCATGCAATCTATGGACTTGTGCAGGTCACACTCCTTTAGCTTTAGGATCAACTCCTTTCTCTTCCCTATTTTCAGGCCCTCTTTCTTCAAGGCTTAGATCAAAGGCTCATTCCTCTCTCAGCTATCCTGTTCCTCAGATTTTCCCACAATTCTTTGTCTAGAAATCCTTTGTCTTCAACACTTTCGTGAAGTATGGCCTTCTGCTTCATTCTGTGATATCCAATCCTCCCTAAACGAATGTAAAGTACTAAGGGCAATAACTGTCATTTTTCATCTTTCTCTAGGACTTTGTGTAGTGTCTTGTACAAAACAAGTATTTAACAAATGTTATATTGAATTTCACCAGGAATGGAAGTCAAGCATACAAGTCCATTGTTTAATGAGTCAATTTTTCCTGTTTAGAAAATCAGAAAACTAGTGAGCATTTTAGGAAACAAAATACAGATCTAGAAGGATTTAAATAAATTAGAAGGAAGAATATGGCCACATAAACTGCAGAAAGGACAGATATAAAATATTGTACTTGGGTTCAAAATATTATCAACTGAAGTATAAAAGGGGAAGAGATAATTTGTAGAAAAAAAGATCTGGGTGTTTTGGGATATTGCAAACTCAATATGAGACAAAAGGATGTTATGGAATCTAAAAATAAGCAATGAAGCTCAAGTTGAGTTATTATTATCACCATTAATAATAGTAGTATTAGCTAACATTTATAGAACACTTTAATGTTTTTAAAGCATTTCACACATATTAGCTCACTTGAGCCTCACAACAATCCAGTCAGGTTGCTATTGTTATCTAGATTTTAAAGATGAGGAAACTGAGAAAGTGACTTTCCTTGTTATATAGATAATGAGTTTGGAGCTGAGATTTCAAAAGTATCATAGAGCCTCAGTTTCAAACTAGAAGGAACTTCAGAAGTCATCAAGGTCAAAACCCTCTTTTTTTTTAATAGAGGAGGAAATGAAAGCTCACAAATGTCACATGATTTGCCCAGACTGACAGAAATAGCATGTATATGTCTGAGGAAGGTTTTAAACTCAGGTTTTCCTAATTCCAACTCCACTACTCCATGCAATGGTTCCACTGGCTCTCATTGCAGAAGTTAAAGTTTGGCTCTACTTTGTCCTAATTGAATTATATTCAGAATATCACACTCAGTTTAGGGAATTATTTCCTTTTAGGAAGGAAATTGATCATCTGGGGCACATTCACAGGATAATAAAAATGGAGAGAAGGAAAAATATATAAGGATCTATATGGGAATCATAACTTGATGAGAAATTTCTGTCCCAGTGAAGAGGGAATAGAATTATTCAACTTGCTTGGCCTAAAGGGGCAGAACTGAGAGCTGGGGATGGAGGCTGAGATAAGTATGTTTAAAGTGTAATGGGAGGAAAGCTTCCTAACCATCAGAAGTCTCCAGCAGGAGAAGGAGCTGCCCTCACTGAAGGCTTTCAAAGAAAGACCCAATGGCTACTTGTTGAAGAAGGGCTTCTGGTTCCCAAATAAATTCTACTCCATAACTGAAATTCCCTCCAGCTCAGAAATTCTGTCATTTTACATCTATCTATTTAGGGTCAGCCTTGAACTCCCTTGTTACAGCAATGTATTCCAATTTCTTGATGACATGAACAAATCTCACAATGACTTTTCCATTTCATGTCAAATTCATGTATTATGTTGTCATTATCCTTGCAACCTAAGACAGAATATATGGCAAATCTTCTGTAAAATTGCAGTTGATGCCTCTAGAAAAGATTTTTACCAAGTTCTTAAAGTCCACCTTAAATAGCATCACTAAACCATTCTTAATAATGGAAAATCTGGGCTACTTTTAAAGACCTCCAAAGGAGTTTCTACAATTTCCTTTGACATCCTCCCCCAATGCTTCACAACCCATTCAGTCAAGAACAGCCTTTAAATCATTAAATTCTAAGTCTTCATAGTGACAATTGGACTCATCTAATATGTTGCTTTGGAAGATATGTGTTAGCACATCAACAATAGGTCATAAGCTCCAAGAAAATGGAGATTTTTAAAGGTTTCTTTTTTTCCATCTTAATTCTCTTTCCAAAGTTAATTTAGCCTTTGCAGATGCAGTTTTCTGCATATAGAAGATGTTAAATAGATGTTTGTTGAATTGAGGGACTAAGTAGATAAGTGCTTGAAGCATAGAGAAGGCTATTGATTTGCCCAGCATCACAAAGCTGATTAAGTAGCAGGAGCAGAATTTAAACTCACATCTTCCTAACATCAAGATTAGCTCTCTAACCACTAACTCACACTGCCCCTTAGAAACATATCATAATGCTAAGTGAAGTGAGTAGAACCAGGAGAACATCGTACGCAGCAACAGCAAGATTATACAATGATCGATTCTGACAAACATGGTTCTTTTAAACAACGAGGTGATTCAGGTCAGTTCCAATGGTCTTGTGTTGGAAAGAACCATCTGCACCCACAGAGAGGACTATGGGGACTGGGGACTGAGTATGGATCACAACATAATATTTTCATCTTTTTTGTTGTTATATACTTGAATTTTGTTTTCTTTCTCATTTTTTTTTCTTTTTTATCTGATTTTCTTGTGCACCATGATAATTTGGAAATACAAATAGAAGAAATGCACATGTTTAACATGTTGTATTACTTGCCATATAAGGGAGGGGGTGGGGGGAAGAAAGGAAAAAGAAATTGGAACACAAGGTTTTGCAAGGGTGACCATTGAAAATTATCTGTGCATATGTTTTGAAAATAAAAAGCTTTAATTTAAATTTTTTTTAATATCAAAAGCAGAAAGTAAGCATACTGCCTCTAAATTACATCACAGAAGGGCAAAGGTGTATTTTTAGATAGCTATTTAGATAGATATTTTCTCCATCTTGGGCCCCTCTTTAGATTAAATCACTATTCCCACCTTTTGCCCACTATTCCCATCTCAAGAGTCTTGGCTCCAATGGATACACATAGACCATTCAAGCTTGCCCCAGTCATTTTTTGTGCTAAAAAATTCTCCTGTCTCTAGAGTCAGGAAACAATTGTAAACAAAGATTTAACTTTTTGGTTACTCTCACTAGTGATGTCTAGGGGTATCATATAGCATGTGGTATCACATAGTGTCACAAAGATAGCCAAGGCAAGGAGGATACTTAAGAATACTTAACAAAGTATTCTATTTGAAAAAAAAAAAAAACAAGAAAAGATAAAGGTTGAAGGTAGGTAGAGAGGAAGAATGGCTAGGATTTTGTTTTTTAGGTATTTTAGTTTTATATCTACCTTCCTTTTTTATTTCACAATCATTGCTCAATATATAGTTTCTCTTCCTGGCCAAGGATCTGTCCTTTGTAATAACAAAGTCCACAAGGGAATACAATGGAGAGAACATTGGACTGGAGTCAGGAACACTGAATTTAGATCTAGCCTCAGACATTGTATGACCCTGGACAAGTCAATTAATCTGTCTGCCTCAGTTTCTTTATCTGTAAAACAGAGATAATGATAAACTCTCAGGATTGAGGATCAAATGAGAGAATATTGGAAACGTGCTGTTATCACATAAAATAATCAAGCAAAACCAACCAAAACAATTAAATACTTATGTCTCATAGGATCCCAGGATTGTAGATTTGGAACTGAAAAAGGAACTCAAAGGTCATTAAGTCTAGAACCCTCATTTTACAGATGAGAAAACAGGCCTGGAAACCACATCTGGCCTGACTCTGGCTATTCAGGATTACAGAACTCTCTGGCTGAGCCTGTGGTTCAAACCCTTCTCATCCTGATTAGAATCACTGTACCATACTGTGTACAATATTCTGCATCTATTGCTATCCACCTTTCTGACAAAAGGAGAAAAATATATTTTGATCTCTATTCTCAGGAACCAAAATTAGTCACTATATCTCATCGAATTCAAAACTTTTTAGGGTCTTTTTTCCCTCTTTCCACATGTATATCTCTATACTTATTTCATACATTGTTTCCCTGAGCCTATTCACTTCATTTTGCTCACTTTGGGTTTTTTTTTTTCACTCAGTTCATACAGGTCTTGCCAGGCTTCTCTGATTTTTTTCTGAATTTTATTCTGAATTTATTCTGAATTTTATTATTTACTTCTTAAAGGACAATAATATACCATACTATGCCATAATTTAGTAAACCAGGTTCAAGGTTATGAATTCTTATAAGAGGGACAAATTCATTTGAAGGGGAAAGAGGCAAAGAGAACACCTACAAGCACCTTCTATTTTAAAAAAGAAAAATAAATAAAGATTAAGAGAATTCCTAAAGTTTGTTGTTCCCAAAGATTGTTGTTGATAAGGATGAAGTTGTATAGTTCAATTATTAATGCCTTAGTTATTCTGATCAATACAATGATCCAGGATAATTTTGGTTCATCTCCAGAGTAAGAATTATAGAGGGCTGAAACTCTGTATGATTGATTTAAACAAGGTGTTAAGTCAGTGGAATTGATAATACAATGGTTATCTAGTTTAGCATGATGACTAATAGTTCTCTAATTCAGTATGATTGAATTAATGTTACAATAAATAATAGTTCCCTAGTGATATAATGATTGGCTTATACTCAGTATGATGAATAAATTTAATTGTAATAGAGTATTTAAGAGGTCAGCGTCAGACCTAGAGGGGGACTGGAACAGACTAGGGGAAGACAGAGGACTGGAGGCTGGAGCACAAGTTCCGGGACTCAGGAAGACTTCAAGACAGAGACCGTTAGAGTGGTCCTCCTGCCTCCCCCACAGAAACCAAGATACTTTCTGAAGGACCTCCAGAAAGCTAGCTCAGGCCCCAGGCAAGGAGACAAGACTGTGAAGGAGACAAAGATTTTTGGACTTTATCTCTGGCTATTTTCGTGGTGATTACTCTACTGAAACGAAGGCTGGTCCAGAGACCTCCAGAAAACCAACCACAACGCTACAAGAACTAATGAATTCTGAGTGTTGATTGAAGCATATAAAAGATCTCTCCCTTAAAAAAAAAAGTTGTATAGCTTCCTTCCCTTTTTATTCCACAATCATTGCTCAATATACAGTTCCTGTTTCCTACAATTAACAATTACTTTGTAAAAACAGAGGCAGCTGGGGACACAGTGGAGGAAAGGAGAGAAGGTATTAGAGGTGATGCTTTGTTGGCAAAGGGTTGTAGATACTTGATTGTAGATACAATTATACAAGGAGGGGAGGTTCCTATTAGGAGATAACTAAGTACAAGACAGAATCCAGGAGAGATCCAGTATGAGAGTGGGATTTGGGTGGAAAGAGCAAAAATAAATCTGAAATAACTATACCATGTGGAATTTTTAAGTTCATTTTTTTTATCACATCTGTAATTCTAATACTTGGAGGGTGAAGAAAACTCTAGAGAAAAAAACTGTCTCCAAGGGAGATAGACTCCCTTCCATTTTTAGTCAGAAAGTTAAGTTAGAAACTGACAACTAGTATAGATGAGAGCTAGGATTTCATGCCTAAATTTTTGACTCTTTACCCTGCTCCCTATCTGCTACATCATGCCGCTTCTTTATAGGAAGCCCATGAGAAAAATATACAAGCAGCCCCATTGAGGGCCTGACAACTTTCAGCAGAAATTCAAATCTCTACTTCATATACAGGATAAACTTGTTACTTACCATTGTTTCTTGGTAGTGTCTCTCTTCCAAAGAAGTGTTGCTCCCTAGAGCATCCAAGTTGGGCCTATATTATATCGTAGATTTTGAAATAATAGGCAAGAAGAAATAGGATACATTTAAAACATGACAAATACTATTGTATAAATAGAGAGCAGACTGCCAACTGAAAAAAAAAGTGGTGTAGCATGAATTATTTCGTGTTGGATTAGATCTCCACCCTCACTCAAATAACCCTGCCCTATGCCTGCAAAAATATAACTATACCAGAATCACCATGTTGGATCAGAGTGATGGTCCATGATGTTTAGTCTTCTGGCTC
Source organism: Sarcophilus harrisii (assembly GCF_902635505.1). Taxonomy (NCBI): domain Eukaryota; kingdom Metazoa; phylum Chordata; class Mammalia; order Dasyuromorphia; family Dasyuridae; genus Sarcophilus; species Sarcophilus harrisii. The sequence continues at coordinate 625,074,868 of NC_045427.1, forward strand.
TTATTGTGTTATGAAGGGATGCTTTATAAGAACATGACCATCTTCCATAGTATGGTCTTCAATATGGTATGAAGCTTCTCCCCAAACATTCCAAACCCCCATAATAATCCAGCATTCATCCTAAAAAAAAAAAAAAAGATTCCCACCTCCTGCCTTCAAGCCTTTGCATGAGAACCTTTTCTTCCTCCCTTCCCCATCATCACCATTATCATCAATGCCTGAAGTGTTCTCCCTCCTCAACTTCTGGAAATCCCTCATTCATTTCAAAGTTCTTAAGACTCTTCCCTCACGAAAGCAATAAACTGGGAAAATATTTTTACAGTCAAAGGTTCTGATAAAGGCCTCATTTCCAAAATATATAGAGAATTAACTCTAATTTATAAAAAATCAAGCCATTCTCCAATTGAAAAATGGTCAAAGGATATGAACAGACAATTCTCAGATGAATAAATTGAAACTATTTCTAGTCATATGAAAAGATGCTCCAAGTCATTATTAATCAGAGAAATGCAAATTAAGACAACTCTAAGATACCACTACACACCTGTCAGATTGGCTAAGATGACAGGAAAAAATAATGATGATTGTTGGAGGGGATGCGGGAAAACTGGGACATTGATGCATTGTTGGTGGAGTTGTGAACGAATCCAACCATTTTGGAGAGTAGTTTGGAACTATGCTCAAAAAGTTATCAAACTGTGCATACCCTTTGATCCAGCAGTGTTACTACTGGGATTATATCCCAAAGAGATTATAAAGAAGGGAAAGGGACCTGTATGTGCACGAATGTTTGTGGCAGCCCTTTTTGTAGTGGCTAGAAACTGGAAACTGAATGGATGTCCATCAGTTGGAGAATGGCTGAATAAATTGTGGTATATGAAAATTATGGAATATTACTGTTCTGTAAGAAATGACCAACAGGATGATTTCAGAAAGGCCTGGAGAGACTTACACGAACTGATGCTGAGTGAAATGAGCAGGACCAGGAGATCATTATATACTTCAACAACAATACTAGATGATGACCAGTTCTGATGGATCAGGCCATCCTCAGCAACGAGATCAACCAAATCATTTCCAATGGAGCAGTAATGAACTGAACCAGCTATGCCCAGAGAAAGAACTCTGGGAGATGACTAAAAACCATTACATTGAATTCCCAATCCCTATATTTATGCCCACCTGCATTTTTGATTTCCTTCACAAGCTAATTGTACAATATTTCAGAGTCTGATTCTTTTTGTACAGCAAAATAACGGTTTGGTCATGTATACTTATTGTGTATCTAATTTATATTTTAATGTACTTAACATTTACTGGTCATCCTGCCATCTGGGGGAGGTGGTGGGGGGTAAGAGGTGAAAAATTACAATTGTTAATGCTGTAAAGTTACCCATGCATATATCCTGTAAATAAAAGGCTATTAAATAAAAAAAATAAAAATAAATAAAAAAAAGACTCTCCCTTCACTTCAGAAACCTTTGCAGAGTTCCTCATTTGTTAGTCATTGTGTAGTTCTTTTTGCATGTACAGGATTTAGACAGACAATGCTTTTCTCTTCCCATAACTGTAGTGCCTGTCACATATAATTGTTGTCTGTTATTGAGTCACTTTATTTCTAAAATGAATAAACTTTTATGAAATGGGCTGAAGCTGAGTCGTTGCACTGAGGTCCCAAGCACTTGAGACTAATTAACAATTGGACAACACTCTATTAATATATGCTTGGAGAAAGAATGGCCCCATCCACTCTCTGTGCAAGTTTGATATGTTACATAGGAGATTGTGTAGAGGATTTGGTGGGTGGAGTGTGAGAGCCAGAGGCACTGCTGGCCGGATTCAGTGTTGCCATTGCTTTCACTTCGCATCACCATTCCCCTTCACCTCAGCAAAGAATAAAGATCAAGCATTTTCCCTTATTCTGACTCCGGTTGATTTTAATATACTCTAGGTGCTAAATGCAGTCATCACACTTTTATATAAAGCAGTGTTGAAATGTATTGAACTGAATTAATGTCACATAAATTATCAGTTTTGTTTCATGTTTTACAATACATGAGATAATATAGAGAGGAAACTTCCCTTCGTATAATGAATTGCACTGTCTATACTTTAAAAAAAAATCTGTGTTAATTATTGAATGAGGTGTTTTATTCTTTAAAATGGTTACTAATGATAATCCACCAAGGGGATACAAATTATTTTTTAATCATCCAAAGTCATGAGATCTTATTCCACCAAAGTAAAACTGAAATCTAAAAAATTAATCAAAGTGGAAAACCTTATTACAAAATTTTTTTAATGTTTTATCTGAGAAGTTCTTTGGCCAGTGCCTCTGAAAATTATTGTTTCTGACATCCTTAAGCCTACTTAGTAACAAAAGCCAGCTAAGTAGGATAGTGGATAGTGTGTTGATCTGGGAGTTCATCTTCCTGAGTTCAATTCTGGACTCAGTCACTTACTAGCTGTGTGATCCTGAGCAAGTCATTTAATCCTCAGCCTCAGTTTTCTCATCTGTAAAATGAGCTGAAATCAAAATGGGCAACCACTCCAGTATTTTTGTCAAGAAAACCCCAAATGGGGTCTCAAAGAGTTAGACACAAATGAAAAGCAACCCAAAAATAACAACAAAGAAACAACAGGCCTTAAATTTAGAGAATTTATTTTCCCCTTAGGAATTAATGAGCAATATAAACATTTGTCAGTTTAGGAGACTTTTTTGGAATTATTCAAATTGAAGAAAAATCTCTTGGGACTTTAATTTGCTGCTATTCTGAGTTTTAATTTCAGGTATAAGTATATGCTCTCTCATAAGGCCACTAGTCCATCATTCAAGGAAATGCTTCAGATATATATAGACTGGCTGTATAAAACTGGACAAGTCATTAAGCAACTCTTTTTAAGACTATAAAGATGCAGGGACCTATATTGATAGTAGGAGTATACATGGACGTCCCTATATAAATGAAATAATAAAACTAGTTACAATCCAGGAGAAGGAAAAGTACTAATACAAGTGCTCCTGTAGTGTGAGGTCTGTGGCTGTTTATCTTTGAGAAAGTTGAGGGAATAACCTTATGAAGGTGAGGATACAATACTCTTGACTTCCTTTCCTCATTATATGTAGCCATTTTCCCACTCATGTTACTTTGTGGCTCAAGACAAGCCTTTTTATTTGTTTGGCTATTAATTATGATTCATACCTGAAATCAAAGGAAACTAAAAGGCAGTACTGATACCACTATGTGCCACCATTTTCTTTTCATGTAGCAAATTCCATCGATAATGGCCAGTGTATAATGATGCCTCATTTTTTCATTATAATAAACACAAGAGATGAACTCTATTGGTGACTTTGACTGAATAACATATGCTGGCATGGTACTACTATTCTGAGGAATCATTTTAAATTGTCGCTTGAATTACAAATAATAGAGACCTTGAGAAATTGATACTATTTTTTATTTTGTATTATTAATTATTGATTAAGAATTACCTCTACTCAGTGCATCAATATTTATGGATCAGATCTGGATTTGATTGTATAAGCCTCAATGGTAAACTTTGTAAGAGAGTAATTTCCCTATTCCTGTAAATTTTTTGGAGGGGAAAGGGGGAAAGGGAAGATGAGTCCATCTAGTTACGAGATGACTGCCCACAAATCCTCTTCCTGAGTCAAGCCAATGTAATCCCAGCCCCCATCCTTGTTATTAGACCAATCGCTGTTTTATTTTTCATCACTAGATTATATTTTGTACCTTCTGTAATTAACTGTATAAAAGAATTGGGTCAGAAAGATCCCAACTGCTGATGAGCCTTGGATCCCCTTTATTGGCAATTGCTAGCCTTAATAATAAATTGATCATCCTTGGAAGATTTTGCCTCAGTTTCTCTTTATCTCATATTTTATATGGATAACAGGTTATCACTTTCTGTTATAGGCCAGAACTCTGAAACAAAGATTCTTACAAGGTATTAAGTCCGTGGAATTGATGAGACAACGGTTATCTAGTTTAGCATGGTGATTAATAGTTCTCTAAATTCAGTATGATTGATTTAATTTTACAACAAATAATGGTTTCCTAGTGATATAATGATTGGTTTATACTCAGTGTGGAGCATATAAGCTGGGATTCAGAGCCAGAGAAGATAAGTGGATTGGAGGCAGAAGCTCAAGCTCTCAGAGCCAAAAGGAGCCAGATTCATTCCATCTTCATCAATCTCGTTATGGCTGGCCTGGCCTCCTGCACTTCTTCACTGAAACCAAGACTCCAAAAGGCCTCTAAGAAAGCTAGTCTGGGCCCCAGGCAAGGAAACTAGACTGTGAAGGAGAAAATAAAGGATTTGGACTTTTAACACCTGGCTATTCTTGTGGTGATTTCTCTGACTGAAACGAAGGCTGCTCCAAGACCTCCAGAAAACCACCAAGAACACTACAACTTTCTTTACAATTCATAATCTAAGAGAGTTGCCTAAGCCACTGAGAAGTTAAACTGATTTATTCAGAATAGAAACTCAGGCTCTAGTGGGGTACAAGGTCTCCCACATAGACCTCTAACTCCAGCACTAGGCCCATCTGACTCAAAGTGATTTCTCACTTCTCTGAAATCACTTAGTGTTTTTTGCCTATGACGTTACTGGACACTTCCCATAAATTCTTACAAGTGACTGGATCTTAATCTTCCCCACAAAGTTAAATGCAGTGGTGGGCTAGTAAACATTTAACAACTAAATCTACCATAAAAATGCACACAGGACATACTTTAAAATTTAATTTTCATTGTTAACATTTCCTCATTACTTTATTAAATCTAGGCAACCAAAAAAAACAATAAATCAAGCCATGATTTGTAGCATTTACTGAGCTGTAAATTCCTACACTGAAAATTTAACTCTCAGTTCTCACCAGTTGCTTGTCTTAAAAGGTACAAATTCAGCTGAAAAGGTAACTCATCACTTACATGAACTGATGCTGAGTGAAATGAGCAGGACAAGAGATCATTATATACTTCAACAACGATACTATATGATGATCAACTCTGATGGACCTGGTCATCTTCAGCAATGAGATGAACCAAATCAGTTCTAATGGAGCAGTAATGAACTGAACCAGCTACACCCAGCAAAAGAACTCTGGGAGATGACTAAGAACCATTACATCGAATTCCCAATCCCTATATTTTTGCCTGCCTGCATTTTTGATTTCCTTCACAGGCTAATTGTACAATATTTCAGAGTCCAATTCTTTTTGTACAGCAAAATAATGGTTTGGGAATGTATACTTATTTTGTATTTAATTTATCCTCTAATATACTTAAAGTGTATTGGTCAACCTGCCATCAGGGGGAGAAAGTGGGGGGAAAGAGGGGAAAAATTGGAACAAAATGTTTGTCAGTTGTCAATGCTGTAAAATTACCCATGCATATAACTTGTAAATAAAAAGCTATTAAAAGAAAAAAAAAAGAAAAAAAGAAAAGGTAACTCATGTCTTCTACAGAGAGTTGCTCTGGTCCAACATCATTATACTAGGAGGGTAGCCAAGCTCCCACATAGCTAGCTCTGTATTCCTGCAGCATGACTGATAGCCCCTGATCCCTCCTTCTAGCCCCTGGGAGGAGGAGAAGCAGCAGGCAAAGGATGGGGAGGAAGACAGACCAGAAGAATTGGGTGTCATGATAATAGGGCGTTTGTGCCCCTGAGGGATCATGATAGCACCATGAACCAGACTATAGCATGAGTCTATACCATTCCATGCCAGGAATCTGAGACAAAGCCCACACTATTCTACTTAACTAACAATACTAGAAACAATGTGAAAAAGTGGAGAAAGAGTCAGTCTTGGAGCCATCAACATCTGGATTTGGTTCCTGCTTCAGATATGTATAGATATAGATATATAGATATATATAGATATAGACTGGCTGTATGAAACTGGGCAAGTTATTAAGCAGCTCTTTTTAAGACTATAAAGATTCAGGGACCTATATTGATAGTAGGAGTATCTTCATACAGGGACATCCCTATTTGAGTGAAATAATAAGACCGGTTCCAATCCAAGAGGAGGAAAATACAAGTACTACTCATAATAAAAATAACCACATTCTTGTACAGCATGATGAATATGGAAATATGTTTACAAGAATTGTACATCTTTAACTTATATCAGATTGCTTTCTGTCTTGGGGAAGGTAAGGCAAAAGGAGAAAACTTTGGAATAGAGTTTTGCAGAGGTAAATGTTGAAGACAATTTTTTCAAGTGTTTGGAAAAATAAAATACTATGAAAATTAAAAATAATAATAATCACTGGCATTTATAAAGTCCTTTAAAACTTGCAAAATATTTTATAAAGACAATTACTTTAAGTTGCTTTCCAGTAGGACAAGCGATAAAGAGCAGGGCTCAGTGGGAATGGGGCCAGGTCAGGAAGTTTTTGTATCAGAAAGAGGCCCAGAGGTTGTTTTAGTTGAGTCACAACAGCTGAGTTCCCTGGGGAGCAGGTGGGAAGTGGACAGTTCAGAGGCGAGAGGAAGCAGAGAAAGGTTATGTTGATGGGTGGAAGCAGAGATAAATGTCATTTAAATCATAGGTTACCTTATGACTGAGCCCCCTTTGTCTGAAAATATTCCATCTTATCTGCCAACAACCTATTGATAATTGCCATAGTTTTAGGAAGCCACTGGAAGCAGATGTAAATATCTCTATCAGCCATGAGCATTAGAGAGCTTTCAGGACCCTTTGTGGGGGCTTCTTGTCCCTGACTTCCCTTCTTTCCTCTTCCCACAGAAATGACATTGCAGATGCCCTTTCTTAGACTTTTTACTACAGCAAAGCCAACCTAAATTGTCTTTCACTGCTGATGATCAAAAACTTGGCTCCATTTCCCACTTTTAAAAAAAGAGTTTTTGTAGAATCATGTCTCTAAAAGAAAAATAATAGCAAACATTTGTATAGCATTTTAAGGATCACTTTACATGGCATAGCTATCTCATTTGGTCCTCATAATAACCTTGGGAAGCACGTACTATTATTATGGCTATTGACAGATAAGAAAACTGAAATTTTTAGAAGTCACAAAGGTTAAATGATTTGCTATACAACTATATATAGCAGAACATACAGATAATAATTGTCCAAAATAGAATTTGAACTCAGGTCTTCCTGTCTCCAAGTGATCAAGTGTGTCACCTCGCTGCCTAAAACCCACCAGGAAAGCTTCTATCTGTACCTATTGTTGCAGAATTTTGCACTTTGGTGTCTAGTGGCCCAGACCAATTTCCCTTTTACTTTGGTTGTTTCTTGAAGCAATCACCAGATAAAAATAATACCATATGAACCAAAAAGAATTATTGTGTTTGGTTTCAGATCAGTCAGTTAGTCGGTCAATTAGCACTTAATAATCAGCTATTATGAGCTAAAATGTGACAAATTCTGGGGATACAAAGAAAGGTAAAAACCAGGGCCTGCCCACAAAGCATCTCACAATATAAGGGAAAAGATTTTAGAGGGCCATTATTGAATAAGTCCATGTATAGGAAGAGTCCGGTCCAGGTATTACTTGAGACTTGCTCTCTGTAAGGGCTATTTGTAGTTCAGAGCATTGGCTCTCCATCTTCCCTGATAGTGTTGAAAAACATGCTTGAGATAAATTTAAGGGATCTCGGTAAATAGTGCATGTAAAAGGAACAAAGCATCCCGAACTCTGCAATTTATGACTCTGTTAAATAAGCAGATTATTACTGCTAATTGCTCCATTTTATGACTGTTAAATAAGCAGATTATTACTGCTAGTTACTGTTTCATGTTCATGTCAAGCTGAAAAGTTGGAAATGATACATGGCTGTGACCTTGTAATGTACTTGGAAAGTAGCCTGAAAAAGTTTAATGTTATTGCAATATTAGAGAGTATATGAACCCTGGCTCTCAGATCAATAAATGGAACTGCCAAGTTTCCGCCTGACCCCTGCGTTTCATTACCGCACTCTTCTTATTAGGCGGACCAGGCCACAGAAGACAACATGCAAACAATTACATACAAACAAGATAGATGAGAAATAAATTGGAGATAACCCAGAGGGGAGGACCTAGCAGCTAGGGGGACCAGGAAAGGCTTCCTGCAAAAGGTGGGATTTGGACTGACCCTTGGAGGAAGCCAGGGCAGCTCATCGGTGGAGGGAAGGAGAATTCCAGGGGAGATAGGCAGCACAAAGCTCCTGAGGCTGGATGTGGAGGGTCCTGTGAGAGAAGCAGCAGGGAGCCAGGCTGACTGGTTGTGGAGGGTATAGAGGGCATCAAACAGGTAGGCATAGGTCAAGCTGAGTATTTTAGGCTCAACACCATGGACAATTTTGTCTGTAGGAGAAAACTGGGCCAATGTCCACAGCATTAGGGTCAACAGTGACCTCAAGCTTCCTTTCCTGGGTTCCAGCTAAGTTCAGAGTCAATCATGTTATTGTGAGGAAATACCAAGAAGGAAACAATTTTTTACACACAGATAAGGTTGTATGAATCCCTCACTCTTCAATATCTTAGATCTGCTTCAGGGACTCCAGCAATAAATCCTACATCACCTGGGTGACTTTTTAGCTGATTGTTATTGCTGGGCCTGAGTGGGAGACACTTCCTTCCCCTCACCCCCTCTCCTGCCCCAGTAGCTCTCATTCTGTGGATACACTGGACTGAGACCTACCTTTTCAATAATAAGAACACTGTGACTAGGAAAGTTTGCTAACCTTATACACCTGGATTAGTTGAAGTTTGCTAACCTCATATTCCTAACTCTAAGTGTAGTCAACCAAAGCAATTGTTGGAACATAGAGTCTTCCCAGATCAATCAGTGGTCAAACATGGAGTCCCTTTTGCCAGCTAGATACCTGCAATAGGCCAAAGCTCACTGGATTTCTTGAGATCTGCATGGTAAGGGGATGTAAAGGACCCACTGAAGGAATTGGTGGTATTTAATCTGAAGGAGAAGGAAGGACATGATGGCACTTCATGTATGTGAATATGATGCCATAAAAGAAGGATTAGACTTTTTCTGCTTATACCCAGATGCCAGAACTAGGAGCTGTGAACAAAAGGTTAAGAGAGGCAGAATTAGGCTCAAAAAAAGGCAAACTTGACCAATACTTCAAGCTGTCCCAACATGGAATGGGCTTCCTTGAGATTAGAGACAAAAGAGTGAGGATGTTTATAGCCCATTCCTGTTCAGGGACAGATGGAATAAGATGACTTATGAAGTCCCTTTCAATTTAGAGACATTGAACATCCTCCAAGTTTAAACTCGGATTGTCGGAAAAAAATGAAAGGGGAAGAATTTTTTTTTTATTAATTCATCTTGAAAGTTGGTTATTTTTTCTCTTTTTAACCTGTGAGTAAATTCATTATTTTTCAGAGGCACCATTTTAGACTGCTCCAGTATGTTAAATCTTTGATTTTAAACCCACAAGTCAGACACCTTTGTATCAAATGAGTCCCGGTGCCCCTTCCTTGCAACTTTAATTTTAGGGGAAGCCTGCTGATGGTTTCACGAGAACAGCCAATCCCTTTGGTGTGCTGAACACAGGCAACTCACACTCACAAGATTTCTAACTCATTCATTCAACAAATATTTATTGAGGGCTTATATGGATGTTTTTCCATTAGACAAGCTGCCCTGACATTGGATCCCCATCGGATCCCTCATTTGTCACAACTATGGTTCTTGACCATGTTCCAAGAGAGTCTTTCCTATTACATATTACAGTTAACACTTACAATCATGACTAAAATGGAAGAGTTTATTGACTGTAGAAAGACAAGTATATGTGACCCTTACTTTATAATCATCAGCTTATCTCCTTCTTATCAATAAGTGGTTACATATAAGACAAAGAGAGTAGACCCCCTTATCCAAGGAAAACAGCAAACAAAAATAGAGATTAGAACTTCTAATAGATTAGAATTCCATGGAATTCTCCGATTCTCCACTTACACAGCCACCATTCCAGACTGGGTCCTAGTACTTCCCATCTAGTTTATTGTAACATAGCCTCCTAATTGGTCTCCTTGCTTCTAAGCGCTCCATTTATACCGATCTCCATATTGCTGCCAAAAAATAATCTTTCTAAGGAAAATTTCCCTGTTCAGAACCTGCAATAAGACTCCCTTGCCCAGGATTAAAACAAACTATTCATTCTGGCATATTGGGATCTCCACATTTAGCTGTTTTTTTTTTTCAGAACCAGCCACACAGAGCAAGTCCTCTCCTAGCACTTTCTTCCACAGATCAAAATTGTCTCCATGCAGAGATGTCTTGAAAAATGTTTAACAACCGGCTTTCTGAAAAAAAAAAAATGTACTCACAACAGATTTTTATGTTAACTCTGTTATTAACATTTTCTCCATCTCTTTCTTAAATCGACAATCAACACAACAATAAATCTTTTTCTGGTTTGTGCATTTTGCTTAGATGCTTGTTCAAGCTGACTCTAGCATCCCTCTACCTTCACACTAATAACTGACTAGATCTTAGCTTTAAAAAGACCAGTCTCGGGGCAGCTAGGTGGAATAGTAGATAGAGCACCAGCCCTGAAGTCAGAACTTCAGTTCAAATCTGACCTCGGACACTTAACACTTCCTGGCTGTGTGACCCTGGGCAAGTCACTTAATCCCAATTGCCTCGGAAAAAGAAAAAAAAAAGCCCAGTCTCCCACTGTATCCAGGGCTATATCTCCAGCCCTGATCTACATCTTGCCTCTGGACTCATAGGAGAAAGTGAGGCTGGTGACTTTGCACAGTCCTCCCTAACTAAAATTCAGTTCATTTCATAACATTGATGAGGTCTTCAACATTAGGTGTGATTAGCAGAGGAATTGATAAAAATTAATTCCTGAGGCAGGCAGGGAGAAAGCACTGATAGAGATCATTTTAGATCCCCAGTTCCACTTTCCTAGGAGGTCCTCCAGTCAGAAATCCAAGTTATGTTAAATCCCTGTGGTCCATCAGGGGTCTTAAGCAGCCTCACCTTGCCATGTCCTGTCAGAAATCCCAGTCACGTCCCTGAGGTTAACTTTTCCCTATAAAATCTACTTATGGACCACACCATGGCTGCTGTCCTCCTTTGGGTATCTGCCACTCACTATCCCACCCCATGCTATCTCTCCTAAACCCATCATGCTTTATGTCTCTCCTGACCCCACTTTTCCTTCTTACAGCTAACTCTTTTGGGGTGATATGTCCCTTTCAGGATTATTCTACCAGCTTAGGGCAAATCACAACCTCATAGGGTGTTTTCCCTTTCCCACTCTATTTTATATTTACCATTCCTGGTGTCTATTGTATCCCTTCATTTTGGCGGTAACCTCTTCCCCCAAATAAATCTACCTTTTGCCAAAGGGAATGGCCATTGTGAATTCTTTACAGGACCGAACCCCAAATTTTGGTGCCTGCCATCATCTGGTGTCTACATCAGATATCATGACATGATTTCCCTGATGTCAAAGTCATTTAGAAAATGAAGAACAAACAACAATCTCTGTGAGTAAGAATGGGAGCTGCCCCACTGGAGATCCAACTGGAACTAGCCAGTTGGGTAACACAACTCCTTTTTCTTCTCTATCTTCTTTTCTTCTTCTTCTCTCTCTCCATATAAGATATCATACACTTACCTGTGGTGTCTTGCCCAAATGAATGAAAAATCGATCACTTGTAACATATCTTAGGGTTCACCAGCTAGAACCATGCCTTAAACTCAAATGACTCTAGCTCTCATTGACTAGCCAACAATAAGTCCTAGAGTAAGCAACTCTAGGTCATTTTTGGACCCCAATTGTCTCAAAATGAATATAAATAGCAATTGTTTCTGTTTTCCAGAAAACCTTGGGGGTCTTCCCTTCCCAGCTTGATTTTTTGTTTTTGATTTTTATCTTGTCACTCCTATGAGGATCATGACTTTGTACAGCTCTGTCTCAATTTCAATTCATGTAGAAGACATCATCTTGTGATGTCAGTAGTCCTTTTGAAAAACAAAGTATTAGACATAAAGGGTGAAACCATAAACGAATTAGGAGAACATAGGATATATGTTCTATAAAGAGCTATAAAGAAGAGAGGAATTTATGGTCAAAGAAGAAGTAGAGAACATTATGAAATACAAAATGGATAATTATGATTAAATTAAATTAAAAAGGTTGTACACCAAAATGATAATGAAATTCACACAAAACATTGTAAGCCTAAAAGCAGCCACCAATTAAGAAAGTGTTAAAGCTCAAACTTACCTATCATTTAATACCAACAATTAATCAAAATCCCTAAACCCTATATTGGACAATTCTATTAACATTTAGAAGATATAATGCTAATATGAATAACCTGAATATATTCTCCTTGCACAAACATAGATACAGATCGGAACAACCGCTTACACTTAACCAAACAATCATAACCATACACTAGCACCCTATTACACACTTTGTTAACCCAACCCAGGCGTGCATAAAAGGAAAGAGTAAAAAGGAATAAAAGGAACTCGGCAAACAAGAACCCCGCCTGTTTACCAAAAACATCACCTCTAGCATTTACCAGTATTAGAGGCACTGCCTGCCGGGTGAGTTGTGACTTTAACGGCCGCGGTATCCTCACTGTGCAAAGGTAGCATAATCACTTGTCTCTTAATTGGACACTAGTATCAAGGGCATAACGAGGGTTCGACTATCTCTTATTCCCAATCAGTGAAATTGACCTTCCCGTGCAGAGGTGGGAATGCTTATACAAGACGAGAAGATCCTATGGATCTTAAGTCGCATAACTCAACACATACTAACATCCAACCTATTGGAACAAACTGTATAAGCTACTGAGTTGTAGTCTTTGGTTGGGGTGACCTCAGAGCATAAAACAACCTCCAAATGAATATAACCTAGATTAACCATTCTAAGTGTAATAATACCAGTAATTGACCCATCTCTTGATCAATGGAACAAGTTACCCCAGGGATAACAGTGCAATCCTATTTGAGAGCCCATATCGAAAATTAGGGTTTACTACCTCTATGTTGGATCAGGACACCCAAATGGTGCAACCGCTATTAAAGGTTCGTTTGTTCAACGATTAAAGTCCTATGTGATCTGAGTTCAGACCGGAGAAAGCCAGGTCAGTTTCTATCTGTAAATTTATTTCTCCCAGTATGAAAGGACAAGCGAAATAGGACCAACATCCCTGATAAGCCCTAGAACTAACATATGAATCCATCTCAACATCCTAACTCAATTGCTACAACAAACAAATAAACAATGCAGCCGACATTAGAAGGGAAGCAGAAAGCTGGGAGAAAAATTTTTACAGCCAGTGTTTCTGATAAAGACCTCATTTCTTTTTTTTTTTTTTTTTAATTTAATAGCCTTTTATTTACAGGATATATACATGGGTAACTTTACAGCATTAACAATTGCCAAACCTCTTGTTCCAATTTTTCACCTCTTACCCCCCACCCCTCCCTAAATGGCAGGATGACTAGTAGATGTTAAATATATTAAAATATAACTTAGATACATAATAAGTATACATGACCAAAACATTATTTTGCTGTACAAAAAGAATCAGACTCTGAATTATTGTACAATTAGCTTGTGAAGGAAATCAAAAATGCAGGTGTGCATAAATATAGGGATTGGGAATTCAATGTAATGGTTTTAGTCATCTCCCAGAGTTCTTTTTCTGGGTATAGCTGGTTCAGTTCATTACTGCTCCACTAGAAATGATTTGGTTGATCTTGTTGCTGAGGATGGCCTGATCCATCAGAACTGGTCATCATCTAGTATTGTTGTTGAAGTATATAATGATCTCCTGGTCCTGCTCATTTCACTCAGCATCAGTTCTGTAAGTCTCTCAGGCCTTTCTGAAATCATCCTGTTGGTCATTTCTTACAGAACAGTAATATTCCATAATTTTCATATACCACAATTTATTCAGCCATTCTCCAACTGATGGACATCCATTCAGTTTCCATTTTCTAGCCACTACAAAAAGGGCTGCCACATACAGGTCCCTTTCCCTTCTTTATAATCTCTTTGGGATATAATCCCAGTAGTAACACTGCTGGATCAAAGGGTATGCACAGTTTGATAACTTTTTGAGCATAGTTCCAAACTACTTCTCAAAATGGTTGGATTCGTTCACAACTCCACCAACAATGAATCAATGTCCCAGTTTTCCCATCATCCCTCCAACAATCATCATTATTTTTCCTGTCATCTTAGCCAATCTGACAGGTGTGTAGTGGTATCTTAGAGTTGTCTTAATTTGCATTTCTCTGATTAATAATGACTTGGAGCATCTTCTCATATGACTAGAAATAGTTTCAATTTCTTCATCTGAGAATTGTCTGTTCATATCCTTTGACCATTTTTCAATTGGAGAATGGCTTGATTTTTATAAATTAGAGTTAATTCTCTATATTTTTGGAAATGAGGCCTTTATCAGAACCTTTGACTGTAAAAATATTTTCCCAGTTTATTGCTTCCTTCTAATCTTGTCTGCATTAGTTTTGTTTGTACAAAACTTTTCAGTTTGGTATAATCAAAATTTTCTATTTTGTGATCAGTAATGATCTCTAGTTCTGCTTTGGTCATAAAGACCTTCCCTTCCACAGGTCTGAGATGTAAACTATCCTATGTTCCTCTAATTTATTAATGATTTCATTCTTTATGCTAGGTCATGAACCCATTTTGACCTTATCTTGGTGTACGGCGTTAAGTATGGATCAATGCCTAGTTTCTGCCATATTAGTTTCCAATTTTCCCAGCAATTTTATCAAACAGTAAGTTCTTATCCCAAAAGCTGGGATCTTTGGGTTTGTCAAAGACTAGGTTGCTATATTTGTTGACTGTTTTATCCCTTGAACCTACTCTATTCCACTGATCAACTAATCTATTCCTTAGCCAATACTCAAATAGTTTTGGTAACTGCTGCTCTATAATATAATTTTAGATCTGGTACAGCTAAGCTCACCATCATTTGATTTTTTTCATTAATTCCTTGAAATTCTTGACCTTTTGTTTTTCCATATGAACTTTGTTGTTATTTTTCTAGGTCATTAAAATAGTTTTTGGGAGTCTGATTGGTATAGCGCTAAATAAATAGATTAGTTTAGGTAATATTGTCATCTTTATTATATTTGCTCGCCCTATCCAAGAGCATTTAATATTTTCAATTGGTTAGATCAGACTTAATTTGTGTGAAAAGTGGTCTGTAATTTTGCTCATAAAGTTTCTGATTTTCCTTGCAGATAGATTCCTAAATATTTTATATTATCAGTAGTTACTTTAAATGGAATTCTCTTTGTAACTCTGACTGTTGGATTTTGTTAGTGATATATAAGAATGCTGATGACTTATGTGGTTTATTTTATAACCAGAACTTTCTAAAGTTGTGGATTATTTCTAATAACTTTTAGCAGAATCTCTGGGGTTCTCTAAGTATACCATCATGTCATCAGCAAAGAGTGATAATTTGGCTTCCTCATTGCCTATTC
This sequence comes from Sarcophilus harrisii, assembly GCF_902635505.1. Taxonomy (NCBI): domain Eukaryota; kingdom Metazoa; phylum Chordata; class Mammalia; order Dasyuromorphia; family Dasyuridae; genus Sarcophilus; species Sarcophilus harrisii. The sequence goes on from NC_045427.1 coordinate 625,090,380, forward strand.
TTATTCCTTTAATCTCTTTCTCAGCTCTTATTGCTATAGCTAGCGTTTCTAATACAATATTAAATAGTAACGGTGATAGTGGGCAACCTTGTTTCCTCAGATCTTATTGGGAATGGTTGCAGTTTGTCTCCATTACATATGATGCTTACTGATGGTTTTACATAGATGCTGCTGATTATTTTAAGGAAAAGTCCATTTATTCCTATACTCTCAAGTGTTTTTAATAGGAATGGATGTTGGATTTTATCAAATGCTTTTTCTGCATCTATTGAGATGATCATATGGTTTTGTTAATTTGGTTATTAACATGGCCAATTATATTGATAGTTTTCCTAATATTGAACCAGCCCTGCATTCCTGGTATAAATCCTACTTGATCATAGTGTATTATCTTGGAGATGATTTTCTGTAGTCTTTTGCTAATATCTTATTTAAGATTTTAGCATCAATATTCATTAGGAGATTGGTCTATAATTTTCTTTCTCTGTTTTCAACCTACCTGATTTAGGTATCAGTACCATGTCTGTGTCATAGAAGGAATTTGGTAGGACTCCTTCATTCCTTATTTTATCAAATAATTTATATAGCATTGAGGCCAATTGTTCTTTAAATGTTTGGTAAAATTCACATGTAAATCCATCTGGTCCTGGGGATTTTTCTTAGGGAGTTGTTTAATTGCCTGTTCTATTTCTTTTTCTGAAATGGGACTATTCAAACAATTTACTTCCTCCTCTGTTAGTCTAGGGAAGTCTATATTTTTGGAGGTAGTCATCCATTTCACTTAGGTTATCAAATTTATTGGCATAAAGTTGAGCAAAATAACTCCTTATTATTTCTCTAATTTCCTCTTCCTTGGTGGAAAGTTCTCCTTTTCATTTTTAAGACTACTAATTTCATTTTCCTCCCTCCTTTTTCTAATCAGATTTACCAAAGGCTTATCTATTTTATTGGCTTTTTCATAGAACCAACTCTTAGTTTTATTAATTAGTTCAATAGATTTTTTACTTTCAATATTTTTAACTTCTTTTAATTTTAGAATTTCCAATTTAGTATTTGATTGGGGTTTTAATTTGGTCTTTTTTTAGTTTTTTTAGTTGCAAGCCCAATTCATTAATCTTTTCTTTCTCTGTTTTATTCAAGTAAGCCTCTAAGGATATAAAATTCCCTCTTATTACCGCTTTGGCTGCATCCCACAAATTTTGGTATGATGTAAAGACCTCATTTCTAAAATGTATAGGGAATTGACTCAAATGTATGAGAATACAAGCCACTCCCCAACTGATAAATCATTAAAGGATAGGAACAGACAATTTTCAGATGAAGAAATTAAAGAATGAAAAAATGCTCTATTGGTTAGAGAAATGCAAATTAAAACAATTCTGAGGTACCATTTCATACCTCTCAGATTGGCTAAGATGACAGAAATAGATAATGATTAGTGTTGGAGGAGAAGTGAGAAAACTGGGACACTGATGCATTGTTGGTGGAATTGTGGAATGATTCAACCATTTTGGAGAGCAATTTGATAAGCCCCTACAATATAGTCTTACCTAGAACATTGACAGGTCACAGAGCCAGTATATCTTAGAACCCAGAGAATAAATGATGTAGCACTATTAAATATGGTCCCTACTGACCTTCTAGAGAAAAAAACAAGAATCATCATTACATTTATCTATTCATTTTTGCAAGACACTTGAGACCTGGCTTCAGTGGAGGGCCATAGATAGAGCACTGGGCCAAGATTTAATAAGATGTCATACCCCAGTCATATCGTTTCCTTTTTATAGCATTCCTAGCCTGGTGTGGCAGGGAAATACGGCAAACCCAGTGCATCTGGATTTCAGGAACACATCTGACAAAATCTATTAGATGTACAATAAATAAATTATTATACCCTCAGGTTTATGGAGCAGACTACAAGTTTTGTAGATGTTCAAGAGGTGCAGTCAGAAGCAGATTGATGGATGAGAAGAGATTTAATTGGGGCCTTGAAAATTGGGTAGAATAAACTTGGCAGAGCAGAAAATGACAGCATTCCATTCAAGAACAAGACAGGAGTTAACAAAAGTGGGCTTGACTGTGTTCTGGGTGAGGCAGAGAAGAAATCAGTCTATGTCAGAGGGTAAATATTGGGAATTAAGAGGAAATTGAAGGGAAGGGGAATGGGTAGGAGACTACTGAGACCAGGCAGGTACAAGGAGAAGTAGGGAAACCAATAGAATACATCATTGAAGTCAGAAATCTGCTCCTACAAAGCTGCCTAATAAGGTAGGGACTCAGAAGATGCCCTGATACCTTCCCTCTATCACCTCTTAAGCTTATTCCTGGGTTTATTTGACAGACAATCAGGGAACATTATGGGAGCTGCTGGCAGCCTTGTTGCCCCAATTTCCACACAGCTGCCATGGGATAAAGTTAGATAGTTCCCCACCAAGACTTTTGTGACTAGAGATGAGGGAAGTCATGAGTTTCATCCCAGAAGAAGGGTTCATGAGGAGGCTGGATGGTCATTTGCATGGGATGTTGCAGAGGCCATTCCTGAATGAGTTTAGAAGTTGAACCTGATAATATCCATGGAATATTATCCATGGATTCCTTCCATGTCTACCACTTTGCTGAGTGGTCAGATGAACATGATGAAGGGGAGGAGAAATTAGAAAAGGACCAATCACCATGAGGGAAGTTGAAAAGAAATACTTTAGGCTGAATGTCCAAAGAATCCCCATCATTAGAGCTGTCTAGGAGTGGAAGAGCTGCCTAGACAGGTGGGGTAGGCTCCCTTCTTGGAGGTCCTCAAGGAGAGCCTGAACTTCCACTTGCTGGTTTGTTATGGTGAGAATCCCTTCTTTTTACGTGGGAGACCTCCTGGTCCCTGAAGTCACTTCCAACTTCCATGGAATTCTGATTTTTCACTTACACAGCCACCATCCCAGTCTGGGCCCTGCTTACCTTTCACCTGGTTTATTATAACAGAGCCTCCTAATTAGTCTTCTTACCTCTAATCTCTCCATCTACTGTGGTCTTAACATTGCTGCCAAGAAATAGCCTTTCTAAGGAGACTTTTAGAAATCTGCAGTGAGTCTCCCTTTCCCAGGATTAAAACAAGCTTCCTGGCGGGTTGGGCTCACCACATCCTGCCACTTTCTCAGACTCTGCCACACAGAGCTGGCCCTCCCCTGCTATGTCCTTCTATCACTCAAAATTACTTCTGGGCATACCTGTGCTGGGAAGTTTTTAACATTTGACTCTCCAGGAGGGGAAAAAAGCTATCCCAGCAATTTTGAAGTTTAATTAATTTGCATGATTAACAGTTTTTTCTGTGTCACTTCCTTAAGTCTTGGCAATGAATGAAACAATAAAACAAACCCTGATCTGTTTTCCATTTTCTAAGGCGTAAATATTCACATAGAATATTTAACACCCGGATCTTGGCTCTGGTCCTAATTCCAAAATATTCTTGATTGTTTTTATGAGTCTTACTAATAATATTTGTCTTTCTTTACACCCATATGACAATAGTAACTGCATACTGATGAGGTAGCTTGTTTATACACCATGTAGACATCATGTTGTAATTTAGTATCATGGCTAATAGTCAACTGCTACTGACGAACCATGACTTTTCTATAAATTTGCTCTGTAATATCACTTTAATTAGCTGAGCCTCAGTTTTTGTCATCTGTAAAATGGGGGTGAAAATAACCTGCCTATTCGTAATTTGATTATATTAAATGGGATGATGAATATTAAATCACTTGGAAAAATATAAAACATTGTTCCAATATATGTCAAAATTAAGATACTACTTTGAGGCCTTAGGGTCCTTCTTCCTTCTTTTTTCTCCCCATCTTGTTTCAGGGAAAAGAAAGGCTTGGGTCACTTCCTTCCTTCCAACAATATCAAGTTTTAGATTTCTATGACTTCTTTATGGGTGTCATAAGTGGTAGCAAGACCCAGAAAAAATTCCGAAAATTCATCTTCCAGGTTCTTGAAGTATTTAAAAAAAACAAATTTAGTAGCAAACAGGTTTATAACCTGAAGAGGCAAATTCCTCCAGACTCTGGAGCTGTAGTTGGGGTTGGTTCCTCTGAATCAGGTAGGTTACCCACTGGATGAGAGATTGAGCCAGGAAGATGGGAGCTGAATGTAACTGGGACCCTCTCTCCAACTCCTAAGCTGTATGTCTATCTGAAAGTGAATCATCTTTCAATTCAACTGGCTGGGGATTTTCAGCATAATTTTTTTCAGTTGGGGCTTGATGTGTTCATTATATACTCATTCCAGGACTTGGATGATAGATTGGATGCTGGCATGAGATGTGGAAATAGGAGGAAAGGATTCAGTTATATACTCTAAGGACAGATGAGTAATCTCATCATTCAGAGAAATCCAAAAGCAAACAACAGAACATGTAGATAAACAACAAACATTGAGGATAGTGGGCAGTAGATTGGCTCAGGATCCAACTACATTCTTACTGTTGGTGCCTTCTGTCAGTTACCTAGCCTCTACCCAGATGCCTACCCTGCTGGTACCTCCAGTCATTTACCTGCTTGTCTGGATCCCAGAGCCTCTCTCCCTGTGGGATAAAATAAAGGCTGTTGCTCCTTATGAGAGCTCTTCTCAGAATCTATTACCCTCATTCAGGAAGACCCAGACATTAACTCTACACAACCCAATTTGGATATTTTATCAGAGGAAATCCCAAGTAGAGACAATGATCAAAATGAGCCTTTTAGTCAGCTGTAAAATTGGACTTCCTTTTATCAGAGTAAAAGGAGAAAAGGTCGAATCTGGCCATGGATTATAATGGCAGCAATAATAGTCACCCTACTGATGGAAATAGAAAAGTTGAAAGGCTTCATTAATTTGAGATAAGGAAGAAAATAATGACCTGGGTTTTAGACATGGTGGATGTTCCAGGTCTGGTACTCAGGGGAGAGTCAAAGGTAGAGAAGCAAGTTGACTTGTATCTGCTTAAATGATAGTTATTTTTGTTAAATCCTTATAATGCTTTTATATGCCATGAAAAATGCTTCTTCTCTTCCTGAGAAGGTCATAAGATCACAGAGCCAGAGCTGAAAGGGACCTCAGAGGCTATCTAGTCTAACTCTTTCATTTTACAGCTAAGAAAACTGAGGGCTGAAAAGGGCCCCCATATCAGGGCCACATAGAGGAAGAATCTTGAACTTGGCTCTTTAAGCAGCACCACAAAAAATCTGCCTTTTTTGTGGTCCTTATAATTAAATACTCTGGACATCTGGCTCCTGTTCTATGTGTAATGCTGGAGAAACTGAGGCAAGACAGAGATTAGGGCTTTTAATATTTTAATAGTGGAGAATTTAGACTAGTGAAGTCATACTAGCCATAGCCAGCCACCTGGATCAGACTCTTGTCTCAAAGTATCCAGCAATGAGCAAATAATTCCAGAGACTTTCATAGGGTTCCAGCTATCAGGGAAATAAAGGCAAGGGCAGGGGCCAGAGCACTGAACTCAGTGAACTCAAGAGTGGAAAGGATCATAACTTTTAATTCTGACAAGTTGGGGGTCAAGAAGATGGACTAGCAGGAGACAGGAGGTCTGGACCCAGGTGATACCCTGTTGGAATCTTTACAAAGTGTTAAGCCATTGGAGTTGATTTGATCTTAGAAAGAGATATTTTGGGCCAGAACTTGAAACAAGGTACTAAGTGGAACTGATTGAACAATGCTTGTGTTCACACCTTTAGAGAGCTCATAAGTATCTAAGAACTCAATGGAGTTCACATGTTTGGGAGATTTCAGAGAGCATGCTGGGAGATATCCCACAATCCCATTCTCAGAGAAGTAGCATAAATACAATTCCAGTGAGTGACTCAAGGGAGTTCTGGGAAACTTCGACTGGGGTTGGAGACAGAGCACTCTGGGAGATACAGAAGCGTACTCGCCTCAGTTGGAGATTGAGAAGCCACGACTCGGTGCTGGCTGGAGGCTGAAGAAAGCAGAGGCAGAAGCCAAGGACAAAGCTGCAAGATCTCTTGGAGCCAGGCAGAGAGATAGGCCTCAACTAACCGGGCTAATTTGGAAGGAGAAATAAACGTTTGCACTTTTACCAGCTAGCTGCAATTTTGGAGTAATTATTTATTTCAACTGAGACTAAGGCTGCCTCCAAGAAAACCACCACAATACCCAAATATTTGAGATAAGCCATCTGAAATTTTATGACCCTTTGGAATGCCAGAGTGACCAGAGCTCTGTAGCCCTAATTATCTCAATTCTAATGGCCAGGAAGGAGGGGGTGGGTTTGCCACTAGGGAAACTGAAGTAGAACAAGTCAGAGGAACTGAGGCAGGGAAACTGAGGCATAACATTTACCTTATAACTTCTAACCTTCCAGACATGTCCTAAAGAATAAAGTGGGACCAGAAAGTGTAAGTGTACAGTTGGCACAGAGCTTTTGACATAAAGTTATCACTGCTCAACACTTGGTGTTTTCTGTGACTAAATCTTTAGCATTTCATAGCATAATCCAATGCATGTCACTTTCTATGGAAACAAGCCACACAGGGCAATATAATTGTGGGGAAAGTCCCTAGGTAGCAGCCTCCTTAGAACCGCAATGCTCTACTCTCTTCTATTAATGCAACACTTTTTTATCACAATGTAAGAGCCACTGAATGGAATATATGCACAGGTGTGCATACAATGTAGGCTAGATGTCTCTGTACACTGGTGAATAAAAACCAAAAATCTATACTTGCCATGCTTTTCTTCGATGCCTACAGAAATATTCATCATGGGAGAAAGGATTCTGTTCCTGCTCCTCTGATTTTAATAGCATACAGGTAGATGCTGACCAACATGAGGGTCCAAAGTAGGCAACTGTGTAGGGAAGAGGGGATAGAAGAAACTCTATATTTCCCTTTGTAGAGAAGGGAGCCTCCAGTTCAGTGTGTGACCTTAGAAAAATATTCCCTCTTCCTCTTCTTCATCTATGTTATTAGTATTTACGTTTTTTCAATCATCTGACTCTTTGTGACCCCTAATGAGATTTTCTTGGCAGAGATTTTGTAGTGGTTTGCCATTTTCTTTCTCCAGCTCATTTTATAGATGAGGAAACTGAGGCAAATAGGATTAAGTGGCTTGCCTAGGGTCACACCACTAGTAAATCTCTGAAGCTAGATTTGAACTCAAGAAGATGAATCTTCCTGATTCCAAGGCCAGTCCTCTATTCATTTCCCCTCCTAACTGCGCATATCATCATCATAGCTAACATTTATATAGTGCTTACTATGTGCCAGACACAGTACTAACTAAGCACTTTAAAATTATATCACTTCATCCTTACAGCCACCCAGGGAGGCAGCTACTATTATTATTCCCATGTTACAGATAAGGAAACTGAGGCAAATAGAAGTTTGAGTATCTTTCTGAAAGTCACACAGCTAGTGTCATAAATTGGTTTTGAACTCAGATCTTTCTAATTCCAGGTCTAACACTCCATCTACTTGGCCACCTATCTGCCCTCCTAAGATGTCAGTGTACATTTTTACTCAGAAAGATAAGAGAATGATGCAAAGCTATGATATGCTTTGAACTGTTTAGAAGAATTAATGCTCTAAGCTGCAGAGTTTCAATGACTCCTCAGAGGCTACTACAATGACAGTGGGAAAAGACTTTTTGAGGTCCTTCCATGGCAAGATCATTTAAAAAATGGAAAATCAATCCATTTTAATCTCCTAAGTTATAGACTTTTAGGTTTGTTGAATTGGAAGGAATCTTAGTCCAACCTATGCTAAAAAGAAGAATTCTATCTCTAGCATCATTGATGAAATTCAACCTTCACTTCAGGCTGAACATCCCTATAGTGAAAGAGACGGTCATTGTCTCCTGACACAACCCACTACGCTTGGACATCTCTACATTCTTAGGCAGTTATTTCTTTTAGTAAAGAGCTACAGTATCCCTCTTTTCAACTATCCATTGGACCTAGTTCTGCACAGAAGGGTCTAAACAGAGTCTAAGGGAATTATTCATGGAGCATTTGGGATGGATCAATTGCCTTGCTTTGAGCAGACAGGTGGCAGTTTTAGCCCATTTTGAATGGCTCATACTCCAAAGTAGCTAATATTAAGTGTCTGAGAGCAGATTTGAACTCAGGTCCTCCTGACTTCAGGGCTGGTGTTCTATCCACTGTGCCACCTAGCTGCCCAAATTTATACTTTTTAAAAGATTTTTATACCTTTTTTCCCCCAATATTGTCACTTTTACATATTTTTCTCTTTTTTCATTTTCCTCCCAACAGTGAAAAAACTGTTAAGCAACAAATGACTGACACAGATTGAGTCTGATATTGTATGGAGTATTCTATACTCATAGCAGGAAGGAAGGAAATATGCATTTATTAAGTACCTACTTTGTACCAGGTACTTTGCTAAATGCTTTACAAATATTAGCTCATAAAAAAGAGAAAAGGACCCATATGTGCAAAAATTTGTAGTGGCAAGGAATTGAAATTGAATAAATGCCCATCAGAAGGTCTTTAGGACCAAAGAAGAACTAGAGATCATTACTGATCACAAAATAGAAAATTTCGATTATACCAAACTGAAAAGTTTTTGTACAAACAAAACTAATGCAGACAAGGTTAAGGGAAGCAATAAACTGGGAAAATATTTTTACAGTCAAAGGTTCTGATAAAGGCCTCATTTCCAAAATATATAGAGAATTAACTCTAATTTATAAAAAATCAAGCCATTCTCCAATTGAAAAATGGTCAAAGGATATGAACAGACAATTCTCAGATGAAGAAATTGAAACTATTTCTAGTCATATGAAAAGATGCTCCAAGTCATTATTAATCAGAGAAATGCAAATTAAGACAACTCTAAGATACCACTACACACCTGTCAGATTGGCTAAGATGACAGGAAAAAATAATGATGATTGTTGGAGGGGATGCGGGAAAACTGGGACATTGATGCATTGTTGGTGGAGTTGTGAACGAATCCAACCATTTTGGAGAGTAGTTTGGAACTATGCTCAAAAAGTTATCAAACTGTGCATACCCTTTGATCCAGCAGTGTTACTACTGGGATTATATCCCAAAGAGATTATAAAGAAGGGAAAGGGACCTGTATGTGCACGAATGTTTGTGGCAGCCCTTTTTGTAGTGGCTAGAAACTGGAAACTGAATGGATGTCCATCAGTTGGAGAATGGCTGAATAAATTGTGGTATATGAAAATTATGGAATATTACTGTTCTGTAAGAAATGACCAACAGGATGATTTCAGAAAGGCCTGGAGAGACTTACACGAACTGATGCTGAGTGAAATGAGCAGGACCAGGAGATCATTATATACTTCAACAACAATACTAGATGATGACCAGTTCTGATGGATCAGGCCATCCTCAGCAACGAGATCAACCAAATCATTTCTAATGGAGCAGTAATGAACTGAACTAGCTATGCCCAGAAAAAGAACTCTGGGAGATGACTAAAAACCATTACATTGAATTCCCAATCCCTATATTTATGCCCACCTGCATTTTTGATTTCCTTCACAAGCTAATTGTACAATATTTCAGAGTCTAATTCTTTTTGTACAGCAAAATAACGTTTTGGTCATGTATACTTATTGTGTATCTAATTTATATTTTAATATATTTAACATCTACTGGTCATCCTGCCATCTGGGGGAGGGGGAGGGGGTAAGAGGTGAAAAATTGGAACAAGAGGTTTGGCAATTGTTAATGCTGTAAAGTTACCCATGCATATATCTTGTAAATAAAAGGCTATTAAATAAATAAAAAAAAAGAATAAATGCCCATCAATTGGAGGCCCATCAGTTATAAGTTATGATATATGAATGTAATGGAATATTATTATTCCACAAGAAATGATCAGCAGTATGATTTTAGAAAGACCTGGAGAGACTTATGTGAATTATGCTAAGTGAAGTGAGCAGAACCAGAAGATCATTGTACATGACAACAGTAAGATTATACAATGATCAATTGTGATGGACGTGGCTCTTTTCAACAAAGAGATATAGCTAGAATTACATATAATAATCTGATACATAGACACTATATATGTTCATGTAATAGCTAGCATTTACACAGAGGTTTAAGGTTTCCAAAGCAATTTACATGAATTATTTCATTGATTTTCATAATAACTCTCAGAGATAGAGGCTATTATTATCTTCTTATTATGGTTGAGGAAAATTGAGCTCACTGATCTGCCCAAAGTCACACAGCCAGGAAGTGCCTGAAGCATAATTTGAGCACAGGTGTTCTTGACTCTATCCACTGTGCACCAAGCTGCCTTTGGCCGCTTGCCAATTTCCAGAAATTCACATCTATATTTTGATTCTTGCCACTTATCAAAACCTCTGAGATCCACAAATCCCATTAGCATAATGACTTTTCTGGAGTAGATTTTATTCCTATCTATTATTTCAGGGAGGAATAGATAATTCATCAGAGGCAAACATTTGTCAAAATCTTTAAAATCACTGTATCTGATACTATAATTCTTATTGGGTTCCTTCAATGGACAGCAGAACTGATTTTGACTGGGAAAGAATGCCCATGGTTTCTATTCATTCAATTTTTCTCATTCCAGATTACATAATTTTGCTGGATATGATATTTTTGGCTGCAGGCCTAATTCTTTTGATTGTTGGTACATATGAATCCAGGACCTGTGGTCTTTTATTGTAGCTGCTGATAAGTCTTGTGCAATTCTGATTGTAGCTTCAGCATATTTGAATTGGTTTTTTCTTGTTTTTTGTAAAATTTTCTCTTTGATCTGGGGGTTTCAAAATTTGACAATAATATTCCTATGTGTTTTCCACAAAGAATCTCTTTGAGGTAGTGAATGGTGTTTTTTTTTTATTATTTATTTCTGCTTTCCCCTCATGTTCTATCATTCCAGGACAATTTTCTTGGATTATTTTTTGCATTATTGTGTCAAGGATCTCTTTTTGGTCAGAACTTTCTGGCAGTTCAATTATTTTTATATTTTCTCTTCTTGATCTGTTCTCAAGATCTGTCATTTTTCTTATAAGATGTTTCACATTCTGTTTTATTTCCTCATTCTTTATAATCTGTTTTGTTATTTCTTGGTGTCTCATAGCTTCACTAGCTTCCCCTTGCTGAATACTAATTTTTTAAAAATTATTTTCATCTTTGATACCCTGTATTTCCTTTTCTAGTTGGTTAACTTTTTTTTCATAATCTTCTTGGTTTTCTTTTTAGTTTTTAGTTGTTTTTGTTTGTTTGTTTGTTTGTTTGTTTTTCCTCAGTGTCTCCCATTTAATTTTTAAATTCTTTTTTGAGTTCTTTTATAAATCTCTCTGGGCTGGACGTCATTTCACATTACTCTCTGGGGTGGAAACTTTTTTTTTTTAATACTGAAGTGTCCTCCTCTGAAAATGTACCTTGGTCTTCCCTGTTCCCATAATATATTTCAATGGTTGACAGTTCATTTTTTAAAAAATAAGAGGTGTTAGTCTAAGCACTTCTAATTGTGGGGTGGGGCAGATGGTGTCTCAAGTATCCCTTCAGCTCTTCCTTCTGACCAGGAATCCCAAGCCAAAATCTCCACCCTTCTGCAAGTGTCCACAGCCAGCAGCATCCCTGCCCCCTTGCTTGTGCACTGGGTGTTGGTTGCTTCTTGCCCAGGGCCGCCTTTCAGCAGTACAGCTGGACCTGACATACCTAATCAGCCGAGATTCATTCAGTCCTTCTGGTCCTGACTCCACAAACGGTTTGGGAAGGGAAAGTTTCATAGAAACTTTCTGCTGAGTCTCCAGCCACGTCTGTCTACCCAGAGAAGTGCAGGCTTGATATTTCTGTAGAGCTATTCCAGAGGAATTTACACTTCAGACAGATTAATCCCAAACCAGTGGTCTTTCTTTAGATCTTTTTGGATTGTATCTGGAGGACCGTAGTTCTGCTCCAAATTTTCTTGATTTTTCATGAGTCTATGTTTGCCCTGACATGCAAATTTGTTCTATTTGTGGAGGAAATTGGGGAAACTTGAAATTTGCTAATTTACTCTACCACCTTCCCAGAATCCTCCCGAAAACCTCTTTTTGATAAGAGTAGGCTAATAGCTCTTTAGTCATAAGGAAGATTGTGAATGATTACACTAAATTAAGATTGAAAGAAAGGAAGAATGCCCCAGAATAAAATTAAGTCTATTTTTGGAACTCTAAATTGCAGGTATGGAGTCCTTCTCCTTTGTCTTAGGCAGCTATTTGATTTAAGAGTTAAAAAAGCTTCTAACAGCTCATTAATTTTTGATTTTCAAATTGTACTCCTTCATAATCATTTCAGGGACATCTCTTTCAACAAATTATAAAGGGTTTTCTGGACCTGAAATACCCAATACCCAGTTGTTTTTTTAAATCCTGATATCCTTTTTGATCTTTCATACAAATGAAAAGAGAAGACAAAGAAAAAAAAAAACAGATGGAGCTGGTCTAAGACACTGTTTTCCACCTGGTATTCTTTAAGTTACTTTCCTTATTATCTAGTTGTCTTCTGGGAATTTGATTCACTCTACATATGTGTGTTTGTAGTTGTGTGTATAAATACACAAACATATGTATACACATACATATAAATATATATGTATATGTGTATATATATATATATATATATATATTCAGATTATGAGAGGCAGTTGCCATTGAAGAGAACTGCCTTCCTGACTGGACTCAAATGTTCCTTCCTTAGAATTTGGCTCTGAAGTTCACCCTGTTTTAACAAAGTTTTAAGAAGGTAGTACCTTACTCTAACATTCCCCAGACATTTATGTGTTCAACCATTCCTAATTAAAAGATCAGAGTTGAATAAAAATTTTCACCTCCAAAAGGTATCCAAACCTGCTTACTAGATGATTTTGGTACTAGCCCAAATCCTGATCATGGATGAGAAGTGAAAGGATGGAATTCAAGAGGATGGTCAAACAGGAGTCAGTTTATTCAAAAAAGTTTCAACCTAATACACTTACATAACTATATCTCACTGTACATGTGCTATCTATAGGATACTATGCCTGCTGCACTACATAAACAACTTGCTATTGTATGCAGATGTTTCCTTGCCACTTTAATATAACTCTGCTTTAATTACAACACAGGTTGTCATGCCTCCTGACATGACAGGAAGGCTGAAACACCCCTAGGGGGTATGGGGAGTTAAACCAGACATCTGAGCAGGTTTCCTTTTCCTGGAATAAAGGGTCTTATACCTCATCCAGAGTTCCCCCATTATCTATGGCCCAATACTTCTCCCACTTTCTTTTGTTTTCACTGAAGCATGTATACACCAGTGGTTAAATTTACAAAACAAATTTCAGCATGGGAGGAATCACACAGTGATATAATGATATAATATCAATTGATACCAAATATCAAAAGAAAAATAATAATAGTGATATAGTAAGCAATATGAATAAACAAGATACTATACAAGACTTCCCTAAGTCCTAGAAGGAAGGTATAAAAAATAACTATTAATTCACAACCCCACATACACTTCCTTCAGCAGCCAAGAGATAGTCCAAAGTTAATCTATTGTCGATCACTTCATATGTCAGGGAAACCAATGATTCCTTCAGGTTTTGAAGTCCTGCATCAGTCTCATTAGCAATTATTTTTATAGTCATGGTAATATTCATTAGTCAATTGTCATACACATAGGGTTATCAGCCATGCTCTTTCAGTGGTAGGCATAGTCAGAGATGGAACCACCAAATGTTGGTTTTCTCCTTCGTCTCCAGGCTCTTTTCTTTTTTTATCACTTTCCAAAGGACGGGGCAGGTATGGCATGTTGGCACCCATTGGATTCCTTCGCCATCTAGAGAGACACAAGCAAACCCTCTGCCCTGAGAGGTTAACTTATCTGGTCCCTTCCATTCATTACTCTGCAAATCTCTCCAGATCACCTGATGATTATCTGGGCACTGGACACTGTCCTTCTGGCGGTTTATGAAACCTGTTTACTGAAGCCAGTGTATCTTCATTAAAAACCAAAAAAATCTACTAAAGTATAAAGGGCTAAATTTAGAGGTTCTCTAGGGTTACCTGTGGCTTCCCCTTTCTTTTGTTTTTGAAGGAGCATCTTGATATCTCTGTTCCTCCACTCTGCTATTGCCTGTCCTTGAGGATTGAAGGGTATACCAGTAGTGTGTGAAATCCGATACTGTGACAAAAGTGTACAAAATGTTTAGAAGTGTAAGCAGGACCATTATCTGTTTTTATTGCTTGTGGCATGTCTGCAACTGCATACATCTGTATAAGGAATTCAGTGACTATCTGGGCCATGTCTTTTGCTGCTGATATTGCAAAAGTAAATCTTGAAAAGTGTCTACCACAACATGGATAAAAGACAGATGACCAAAAGATTTATAATAGGTCACATCCATTTGACAAATTATATTGGGTATGAAACCACAAGGATTCTTCCCTGGAGGGAGCATAGGAGTGTGGAAAGGAAGGCAAGCTGTACAGGCTTTTTACTGTGCCCCTAGTTTCCTCTTTTGTTATCCCAAACTGCAGATGTAAAACTCATGCAGCCTGATGATATTTAGAACAAGATTCTTGGATGGCCTGAAATAGGGGAGTGTTGGCTAACATGATGAGAAGGTGATCTGCCTTTGAATTTCCATAAAAAATAGGTCCTGGAAGACCAGTATGAGAGGAGACATGCAAGAGGTAATACCTGGGTGGTTTCTCACTTTTTCCTGAAGTTCCTTAAAAAGCTGAAATATGTTAGAAGATACAAATTTTATTTGGGCTGTGGAAATTCTTTGTACCACATGAATAATTGAATAAGCTGAATCAGATGTTCTATTTACATCTCCTGAATAATAAGTAAGAGCTAGCATAATTGCAACTCATTCTGTTGAGTGGATTGAAAGGATGTTCTGACTTCTTTTTATAACTAAGTCAGGAGAACATACAGTACAAATGTTATATTTGGACACATCTGTAAAGAGAGTCGGTCCTTTAAGAGAGATATACCCAAAACCCATGGCCAATTATGTAATAGCTAGGCGACCTTTAATGGGGACCTGAGCATGAAATTTGGAACTGTGGCCTGTGATGACCACGTTAGCACCCTGGATACCTTAGAATCAGCCAGAGTCAGGATAAGCAAAAATCCTTGGTTTTTATTCTTGGTCTTTAGAGATAGGATTGAATTGGATGGACTCAGAATCTCCACAACCTTCCTTTTTCATCTCCCACCCAGAAGTGACCCTGGCTAGTCTTACTCCACCCCCTAGTCCCTTCTACAATTCTCTGTATACACCAATTATCGAGCCAACACAGAATAGTGGGAAGGGCCATTTTCCAAGCATATGCTAATAGAGTATTGTCCAATCAGTAGTTAGCCTTAAGTGCTCGGTTGTCCAACCTCAGTGCATGAACTCAAGAGTTTCTGCCCTTTACAGTGGCCAATAAAATTTTCTACTCTGGGATACTTTCATAGCATACATTAATTTGTACATTAGTATAAAAGGTGTATATCTTGTTAGGTCCTATTCCAATTAATTGTAGTACTCATTTAATGACCTTGTGGCACTGGATGAGAAGTAAGGGTTTGGTCTGGTTGTGCTGTTTTTCCTATGGATTTCCAATCATTAGGCATTAAGATTTCATAAGCTAAATTTTCTAACAACATCTTAACATAAGTTGATGTAGACCCATAAAGAGTGCAAGCTTTTTTCAATAGAGTTGAAAGAACAAAGCTGAAAGAAGTCACAATGTTATGCTGATTGGGCAACATATCGGATTCTATTATTTATTCTCAACTGAACCATCAGAGCAGCAGGGCAATCCTTCTCACCTCTCATTCATTTTCTATTCCCTTGAGTTTGTTCCACCCCTTTGATGCTCCCTCAAGCCTTTTATGACACTCCTTACCTACCTGAATACATCACCTTAGAAGTCACCAAAAATATTGATGTCATAGGTCAAGAGTTCAATCTTTTCACTTTCTCCTTTTTGCGTTTTCCCCTATCCTCTCTTATATGATCCTTGATCACTTTTTTCAATCTAGTTCCTGATGAAAGCCAGAGTGAAAACCAAAAATGCCCCATAACTTGCCAAAGCCAGCCTCCCTATATTGATCCCATCTTTTTCAATATTCTAAAGCAAATTGCTACCCAAATTGTCCTTCTTCTCTGATCTCCAATATCTTATTTTCTACTGACTCCTTACATGCTCCCTACAAATACACCTATATTTACCCCATTCTCAAAAATCTCTAGACTCAACCCTATCATTCCTATTAGTGGTTATCCTATATCTCCCCTTCTTTGCTAATTTCTTGAAAAAAAAACATCTATATTCAGTGGCTCAACTTTTTCTTTTATCACTTTCTTCTAAACCTACTGTAGTCTGGCTTCAGACTACATCATTCAGTAAGTAGATAATATTCTTTCCAAAATTATCATTGATCTTTTAATCACCAAATCTAGTGTACCTTTTAGCAATCCTTCTTAACTTCTCTGTAGCTTTTGAAATGTTGATCACCTTCAGCTTCATATTGACTCCATTCTAGGTTTTTGTACCCTCTCCTGGTACTTCCCATAACTGCCTGAATACTCCCTCTTTGCTTTAGCTTAACCATTGTTATGTCCTAACTGTTAGTGTCTCTCCAGGCTCTAGCTAGCAACCTTTTCTCTCTTCTCTTATATTAATTAGTTGGATGATTCCATCCTCTTCAATAGTTTCAGTTATCATCTTTATACTTAGACAACTAGCCTGTCTCACTCCTCAACTCCACTCCTATGTCTCTGACTACCTGTTGGACATTTCAGACTAACATCTCATACTTAAAATATCCCCCAAAGTGATTATCTTTTTACCAAAATTCCTCCTCTTCTGAAGTTGCTTATTTCTGCCCATTTCCCACCAATCTCTGCTGATATCTCTGATCCAAGTCTTTTCCATTTCAATTCATCTTTCACTAAAGATACTAAAATGCTTTTTTTTTTAAATGCAGATTAGACCACATCATTCCGCTGCTCTCAATTTTAGTAGCTTCTGTTCCTCTAGGAGTAAATATACTATTGTCTTTTTAGCAGTAAAGCTCTTTACAATATGAATTTTTCTTAACTTTGCAATGTTTTCTCCTCCATGTACTCCATAGTCTAGCTATACCATCTTATTTGCTGTTCTCTGGTGTATGACTGTCTTGTCTCTGTGCTTTTATACTGGTTGTCCTACATGCCTGAAATCATCTCCCTCTATCTTTCCCTCTCTTCTTCCCCTGTTTTTCCTCTCCCTCCCTCCCTCTGTTCCTCCTTCCTTCCTTCTCTCTGTCCCTTCCTCTGTCTATCTCTCTGTTTCTCTCTTCCTCTCCCTTTCTTTTTTCTTTCTCTTTTTTTAATTATTATATCTTTTTCTGTTCTAATTTTTTCCCTCCCTTCCTTACCTTCTCCCTCCCCAAGACAGCAAGCAATCTGACATAGGTTAAACATGTCTGATACTTTTAAACACATTTCCATGTTTATCATGTTGTGCAAGAAAAATCAAGCCAAAAAGGAAAAAAAAACATGAGAAAGAAAAAGCAAATGAACAAACAAAAAAGATGAAAATACCATGCTTTGATCCACAATCTGTCTCCATAGTGGTTTCTCATAGTGGGTGTGAATAGCATTTTCCATCCCAAGTCTATTGCAATTGTCTTGAATTACCAGTTCTGAGAAGAGTAAAGTCATCATAGTTGATCCTTATATAATCTTCTTGTTACTTTGAACAATGTTCTCTTGGTTCTGCTCACTTCACTTAGCATCAGTTCATATAAGACTTTCCAGGCTTTTATTGAAATTATCCTGCTCATTATTTCTTATAGAACAATAATAATACTCCCTTACCATATAACTTATTCCCCAACTAATGGGCATCCATTCAATTTCCAGTTAGTTTCCACTACAGCTACAAACAATGTAGCACATATGGGTCCTTTTCCTTTTTTTATGATCTTTTTGGGATCCTCTCTCTCTTGACTTCCACCTCTGAACAACTTTTATTTCTTTCAAGATTCAGTGCAAATAATATTTTTCTTTCTTTTTTTTTTTTGGTGAGGCAATTGTGGTTAAGTGATTGCCTAGAGTTCACACTAGTAGTTATTAAGTGTCTGAGGTCAAATTTGAACTCAGATCCTCCATACTCTAGGGTTAGTGCTGTATCTACAGCACCACCTAACTGCCCTTCAAATATCACTTTTTATATATGCCCAGTCTCTATAATCACTCAAGCCTTCTCTTTTGAGGTTACTTTCCTTCTACTCTGTATCTATCTTGTATATACTTATATATTACATATATGTATATATATATATACATATGTATATATATATATACATACATATAATCACCCCCATTAATATATAAGCTCTTTGAGGATCATTTTTTTATATAATGCAGAATATGCTTGAATTTTTCTTTCTTGATATGTTTTGCAGACCATGACAGATATTCCTTGCTTCTGTTTCTTTCCTGATTTTAGGTGAATTAATAATGTCTGATATGGGAATAACAAGCAAAGAATGAAAATAGAAGTTCATTGGAACCATCATAAAGGTCTCCCTTACAATTAGAGTCAGCTGGAGTATAAATGGTCTGCAACAAAAGCAATTGAAGGAGGTAGAAATATAGACCTAAGAAGTCCATGTAGCTTTAAGGATCATTACCCCTCATAACAAAGAATTGTCTATGAATTGTCCAAAGACACTGAACTTTAGAATCTAGCAGAAACCTGAACCTAAGAGGAAACTTGTGAGGACCCACAAACAGAATCAATAATCAGTAAGTAATCCTTGGATGTATCTTCCTTAGCTGTGCCCTTCATATTCATATTTTATGTTTGAGCCTGTTCTCCCTAAGAACCTTATATGGGTACAAAGGAAGAATATTTCTGGATTTGTGATAGAATATCTTATTTTTATTTTTTGAATTTTTTCTAATTGCAAAAATTAGAAAATAATTTAACCTTTAATTTTTTAAGATTTTGAGTTCCAAACTGTATCCCAGTCTCCCTCCCTGTCACTACTGCTTCAGTTGGAGAGCATGAGACCAGCTTAGTCTCAGAAAAGGATTGATGGGATAGAAGCCAATGATGATAGGAAAAGACTTAAGTTTATTAAGCAACATAGCCTTGGTTTTATACTTTAGCCAGCATGATCAGTGAACACTCTCCAATCACTGTGTAAAGGGCTTGCATGAGCAGCCCGTGGACACCTCGTGGACTATGAGGGAATACCTACTGGAGGAGAGCCTACCCAGTGGGTCAGCTGCTGATCACCAGGTGGGCGGTTCCTGAGAACATCCTTGCACAGTCAGCAACTTGCTGTGACCCTCAGCCATATCTCTCCATTCCCAGAGAAACGTGGCAATTTTTTTATCATGTCCTGAGAGCAAAGAGTACCTTTTACTCCCATGGATTCCATATCCTCC